>NW_027169967.1:30000-31659 GCF_036898095.1 Palaemon carinicauda | reverse complement strand
CAGTATGACTCAACCTATGTTAATCGGAAATAACGGACACATTGCCTGAAATACTTTTAACTAGGAAATGAGGTCTAGATTTTTTTTTTCAAAGATACGCATTTCTGTGTCAACTACAGGAAGCCACCAAAATAAAATCTTTGTTAAACTAAAGAATAACAAAAAGAGTTTGTTATTGAAATCTGGCAATTAGGAAAAATATGTTGAAGGCAGATGCAAAGTTGTCGGGTATTGATGTATGCAACATTGTGCATATTTGAGAATGATTCTCTGCTTAATAGTACAGTGAAAAACAGTAGAATGATTTTGAAAGAGGTTGTTAGCCCGGACAGTTTAAAGTCAATATCTGCAGTAGTAGGTTTTTACAAGTAAATTGAATCCATGAGGATTGTGTAGTAAATTTTGATATTGGTAGTAGAGAGATTAAAATAAATAATTCATTTCAGTGTTTGTTAGTAAGTCCAGTAAATAATAGTATGATGGAGAAATTGCAATTACAGAAATGGTGAATGACCGGAGGGTGTGTTTAGAACATTGACAGGACTCTTGAATCATTTGTGAAAGTTTAAATGGGAGTGTATAAAAAACTTATTGAATTCATTTTCCTTTGTTAATGTTGATCATAAAGTACAAAATGATAAAATGAATAGTTTATGCAGTAAATGTGTATGCAGATACGAAAACATAAGGATGAAACTATGTATCTTGTGTGAGGCGTCAGTTAAGTGATAACAGAGATGAGGTGAATGCAACTAACTTTATTTCCACAGACAGCGAGCTTTTTTATACAACAGCTTCTATGGAAGAAGGTCACAGAAATTCAAACAAATCAACTCGAGAATCTTCTTTACCTATGACTGACTAAATCCAACTCAAGAATACATTAGATTAAACTGGTTCTGTTAATAGAGAGGTGTAGAGCAAGATATACAATAAAGAAGAAAATACCGTTACAATGTACGAGAGAGAGAGAGAGAGAGAGAGAGAGAGAGAGAGAGAGAGAGAGAGAGAGAGAGAGAGAAACACGATACGATACAATCTTGAACTTGGTCGTTTAGCATGAATGGAGGATGACATATTTGTGAAAAGTTCTTACCTATTGGAGCTTCTTACTATTGGATTGAAAAGCTCAAGTTGTTGAACAAATGTAGTTAAAGTCTTACATGTATGGGCGAGTGCGTGATTGATTTGATTTACTGCCAATGAAACGTTTTTAAGTGTATGAAGTAGATATTAAAGTCTAACTTTTGTTGATGAATTGTTCTAGAGCATGATTTGGCCGTTAAAGTAAGAAAGTGAAAAGAAATATAGCTTAATGTTATATATTATTATTATTATTATTATTATTATTATTATTATTATTATTATTATTATTAGCTAAACTACAACCCTAGTTGTCAAAGCAGGATGCTGTAAGCCCAGGAAACCAGGAAATAAATAAACTACAAGAGAAGTAATGAACAGTTAAAATTAAATATTTCAAGAATAGTAACAAAATTAAAATACACCTTTCATATGTAAATTAAAAAAAAACTTTAAAAGGGGATAAGAGAAATTAGATAAAAAATACACCAAATGAAACCCGTCTTATTCTCATATCAATAATGAAAAGACCAACTCTGACCTCAAATCCGCCATATCAGAAACTAAGCCACGAAA
>NW_027169967.1:15000-25000 GCF_036898095.1 Palaemon carinicauda | reverse complement strand
ATATTTTATAATACTGCATAAAAGCAACGATGTTCCTGCTGACTGTAATGTCAGGCTTACAATGCAATGCTTAAAACATATAGATGTTGAAGCTGCAATGTATGATAGGCCTACAATGCAACGCTTAAAACATATAGATGCAGAAGCTGCAATGTAAGATAGGCCTACAATATAACGCTTAAAACATATAGATGCAGAAGCGGCAATGTAAGATAGGCCTACAATGCAATGCTTAAAACATATAGACGTAGAAGCTGCAATGTAAGATAGGCCTACAATGCAACGTTTAAAACATATACATGTAGAAGCTGCAATGTAAGATAGGCCTACGATGCAACGCTTAAAACATATAGATGTAGAAGCTGCAATGTAAGATAGGCCTACAATGCAACGTTTAAAACATATACATGTAGAAGCTGCAATGTAAGATAGGCCTACGATGCAACGCTTAAAACATATAGATGCAGAAGCTGCAATGTAAGATAGGCCTACAATATAACGCTTAAAACATATAGATGCAGAAGCTGCAATGTAAGAAAAGCCTACAATGCAACGCTTAAATCATATAGATGCAGAAGCTGTAATGTAAGATAGGCCTAAAATGCAACGCTTAAAACATATTGATGTAGAAGCAAGAAACGAGTCTTTTAGGCCTACGCAATAAGAGCTAGCTGTTAACTGACTTATGCAAACTCGCTTACTATGCCATTATCTAATCTTTCTTTCTAGTTTGGCACTTTTCCTTATTTCTTCATCTGTGTTTTCAATCTAACTTATTTTATTCTTTAATTAGCGTATTTAAATTGTCTGGATAATTGAAACACTCAGGCTCTCCTCCTCTCCTTTCATGTTGCCGCGCCTCTCAATCCGAGTAACTTGCACAGAAGCAAATTATCTCCTCGATTTAAGGGACAGAAATGCTCATACAATTAGTTATCGTATATAGAAATAGTTAAATCCCTTAGTAAATATATATTATTTTGAAAAATGTATAATTCAAATTAATTTTGGAATGGAATTTAAATTTTGAGGCTTTAGTAATTGAAGAATCACATAGAATTTTGAAATATCGATATGTCCATAAATTATTTTGATGGGTTCTGCGCTTGCAATTCCTCTTTAGACACAGTCTCGGCCCAGCTCTCGCGCCGACAAGAGCTCTCCAGCCTTCTAAGTTCAGCAGCACCGGACCTGGCAACACCTGGATGGGTGGACTTTTATCCACACAGTCACTAGGACCTCTCAACTTTGGTTGAAGAGGCCGCATATAAGAAAGAATCCAGTTACTTACTTTGGCTTTTTTGCTAATTAAATAACTGTTGTTGACCTCAGTGACTAGCTCAATTCCATCCAGTATGGCTGATGATGGGCATGACAGTCTCCGCACCTACAGAAGGAGTTTGTACCCCACTTGGATCAATCCCTGCAAGAATGGGGCTCAGCAGTGCAAGTGCAATCGCTGCCAGAGGTACCAGAACTACAGGCAACAGCTAGCAGACCACATAGGGTTCAAAATAAGGGACCCAACGGTGCTCTCCCACAGGAAAACATGCAGTTGTTTTCAGTGCTATACCCTGATACTTGAGAGCATCTACCACTTCCTACAAAGGAAGCACAGGCCAGGATATATGGATATACCATCCTACCCTCCACAGCCTCCTTATCCAGACGTCTTTCAGAGGAAATACCGGGTGCAAGCACGGTATAAAGAGACAGTCTCTGCACCCAGTTGCAGTAACTCTCTCCCCTTTGAACGGGACTGTGACTGCCAGTCATGTGTATATGCTATCTGGAGCAACACTGTAGGCCACAGCTCCCCCACTCATGCCAAACCAGCTATGGACTCCGAAGACCCACCTATCCCGGAGCCACCCACTCCATCTCCAGCACCAGCTGTCCAGAAGACACCTGAAAAGATGGAAGCAGAGGACGCTCCACTCACCGCAACTCCGGAACCTGAGACCAACGTTTCAACCATGGCTCTAGACCTGACTGACCACCAACCAATGCAACTAGCAGAACTGCACCCTGAGGATTGCAACTGCACTCCATGCCTCTCACAGCTCCTAATGGAGGCTCAGGCAATCACTGAAAATGACCCAAGCTTGGACCTAAATTTGGCCGCTGCTGAGGGACCACAACCACCTGTCAGCCAACCCAAACAGCTTGTCAAATTCAAGATGGCAGCTGTAGAAGGCTCACCGTCATATGCAGCAGTTGCTGCTATTGCCACCGCCAACCCTGGCATCAAGATCACAGCCAGGGCCAACCTAAAAGGGAATTTAATCATATCCCTGAAGGACCTTGCCAGTGTCAACATCCTCCAACAGGAAACCTCCCTGACCCTCCTGGACCCCGAGAAGAGACTCAGACAGGCAGTGATCTATCGGTTTCCTGTAGACATGCCACTGTCATTCGTCACCGACTGCAGCAATGTTGCAAAAGCCGAGAGGAAGCTGGACCACCGCAAACTTCCCACCAAGGAAGTAACAGTCACCTTTATTGGGCAAGTCCCTAAAGCACTGGATTTGGGCCTCTGGGGAAAGTTTCCCATCAGAAGTCCAAAGCGAGAACCACTGCGCTGTTACAACTGCCAGCGCTATGGGCACCACAAAGAAGAGTGCAGAAACCCTACATTGTGCGGAGTCTGCAGCCACCGCCATCCCACACAGGACTGCATTGACGCACATCGGAATGGGACAAAAACCCAGGCAAAATGTCCCAATTGTGCGGGACCTCACCATGCATGGAACAAGAATTGTCCTGAATTCTTGAAGAGGCTACCAACCCCACAGGCAGCCCCACCGACCAAACCTGAGGCTGCACCAAGGCAGACACCTAACAAACCTGAGGCTGCACCAAGGCAGGCACCGAAACCCCAGCGGATTCAGCGAACCAGGCCTCCCAGACGACAATCCGAGACTCCTCCTCCAGGAGCCCCTACTGCAGCCACGGACCAAGAACCCAACGCTGTTGTTAGCCCAGCTGAAGAGCCAACCTCCAGCGCTGTGCAATCTCCTCCCCAACCCCCAGCAATATCTGCCATCTTATCCCTGGCAGAGGCCCTGCCAGTGGATACCTTGATCCCCCTAGTACTGCAACTACTAGTCAAAGTCTGCTCCCTTGCTAAGACTCCCTCCTCTGTAATTCATTCCCTCCTCAGTCCCTTAGTTTCACCCTCCCCGGTGCAGAGATAGGCATCTATGCTTAAAACTGCCACTTTTTCCTACTACTCGAATTCTTCCCTCCTCTCCCAGTCTCTCCTACTTACTGGGACTTACTGCTATCAACACTTTTACCTACTACTGAAACCTTTCATTTCGGCTCCAAATGGTCCTGCTTTTTGGTCCGCAAGGTCATGCTCTTGGTGCTGAGCGACCACACTGGCAACCACGCTCAAGGGGCTGAGCAGTTGCAAGACCTATCTTTGCCAACCTGGCGACTATGCTCAAGGGGCTGAGCGGTCGCACTTGCAGCTACGCTCAAGGAGCTGAGCGGCTGCAAATCCAGACATGAGAGACTGGTACTGCTGTGACACTATTGCCTACTTAGGGCAATAAATACTACGGGCTGCTACACAAAAGCCCGTGTCCAGCAGTAAGGCTGGGCAATCTTAATTTTTGTACCTATTTTTTGTGTTTGAATACCTACGGGCCTAACAATAAAAAGGCCCGTGCCAACAAGAAGTGTTGGCTTTAATACACCAACAACAACAACATCCTCTTTAGAATTCTTCCATAAATGGCCATTGTTATTTTTGGTATAAACCAATATAAGTTTTACTAAATACTTCGTATTATCCAGAGCATAAAACTAGAAAATTGGCCTTAGGCTGTTTTCCTAGACAATTTTTTTTCCTTTTTTTTTTGCAATAAAGAATAATCTTTACCCTCTTTCTTGGTATGAAAGTTTAATAGTAATTGATTTATTCCATATTACACTGAAATCCGTTTTGATGAAATCAGTGTGACAACTTATTATGCTTTTTCAACCATTTCCTTGTTTCATAGCCATCTGATATTTTGCAACCAATACACTCTTGTATTTAATACACTCTTGTATTTCATTCTCTCTAAGTTCCAAAATCTTCTGCATTACTTTCTTTGCACAGGTCAAAAACATCATTTCTGTATTTTCCTCTGATATTTGATTTTAATTTGAGCATGTTTATCTCTGATTTCATTATTAGAGATATTTGTAAGTCCCTTCCTATATTTGATGGAAGCCGAATTCTCGACATAGTTGACGTATTCTGATATATATATATATACAATATATATATATATATATATATATATATATATATATATATATATACATATATATATATATATATATATATATATATATATATATATATATATATATATATATATATATATATATATATATATATAACGGATTTTGAGCGAAGCGAAAAATCTATTTTTGGGTGAGATGGCCATGTCGTCCTGATGGAAGTTCCTATAGGGTAGCTTCCTAGGGTATATTACAACTACGGCGATATTCCCAGAGAATTTACCTTAAGGTACCAGAATTCTAACTCCTAGAGCGAGTATCCCTCGTGAAAGGGATATCGCGACATATCAGAGGACGTATTCTAGACACGCCACATGGCAATCTACATCCTGGACAGAGATTTCGTCTCGTAGGAGGTGATTGGCGAGATACGAATTCGGGAAAGAAAAAGGGGAGCCGCTCCCAAGGCTTCCCTATCCTCCGATTCGTATGCGTGCCTGGCGCCAATCCTGGCGCCATCTGTATTCCTTGTAGCGTACACGAGGTGCTACAGATACTGTATGTAGGGAGGGGTCCTACAGCCCTTTCTTAGAAAGGCAAGGGCGGGTCCATCAGGACGACATGGCCATCTCACCCAAAAATAGATTTTTCGCTTCGCTCAAAATCCGTTTTTTGGGCTCAAGCCATGTCGTCCTGATGGAAGTGTACCAGAGCATTACTGTATCTGTGGATTCTCAGAAACCTGCCGTACTCCCCGGAGGTAATTTTTTCCCAGTCGACTAGACCTAGAGACCTAAGATGTTACCGTTATACATCTTTTCAACTAACTATAAACTATGTTAGAGCTTCCTGCCCCCTACAGGGAAGAGTCCTACTAGACTCTGGAAAAGTCTCGAAGAGTACATATACCTATGTATGAATACCAGGCAAGCTAATATAGTGGTCTCGCCCTATATTAAGTAAAGCATAGTTTTTAAAGAACCACTGCATCAATATGAAATATCGACCAGTTCTCCGCACAATACTTGTATTGGACAAAGGTTTTATATCCGCATAGGAGGAAAACCAATGCAACATAGCTTGCATAAAGGAACAATTCTATTAGAATTATCCCAGATAAGGTACATAGAATGAATGCTCAATTATACCAATAAATTGACACAGGTGAAGGAGACGCAAGGTTCTCAAGAACCAGATTATTGACAGGCAATAAATAGACAGGTTAACCACAATTTTATATATATATATATATATATATACATAAGAAGAGGATATCCCAAAACTTTAAGCATAAGTATGATAGTAAACAGAGCTTGTTTGTTTGAAAGAAAAAACATTAGATGCCACTTTTAAGATACCGAGGTATCAAAGTCATAAAAGCCTGTATTACAAATCAATGACATTAGCGTTAGAAACGCTCGGCACACATGTCTGCACTTATGCTAGGTTCACCTTCGGAAATGGAACAGTCTGCATGGGCAACACAGTGCCCTCACTTAGTTTGTAGTACAGTATGTAACTACACACTCACCCTGGAATTAATCGTCCCAATTAAGACCACTGTTCCTCGCAGAGTTAAACAGTAGGGTTAACACCGCGACCCACTGCTACCACAGATCTCTTTTAGTTCCTCTACTTGCTTCGCATAGTGGCGAAAGAACACTCTGGAAGACTTCCAGCCAGTGTATGAAGATAGACCTTTAGGCATTCTACTGGACATAGAGATGCATCTTCTTTCAGAGGGCAGATTCTCCAGGGACCCCACCTGTTGGTGGGTAACTCATTCTTGGCGAGAAACGTAGGATCCGGAAACAGGTTCAGTTCTCCCCCATCCAGGAACTGAACACGACCTGCCTCTCTCGAGAGGCTACAATCTCACTAACCCTGGCCCCGGACGCGAGTGCAAAATAGGAAAATAACTTTTTGTGTCAAATCCTTTAACGCACACTCTTCATTGCTCAACAGAGAAGCGAAATGAAGAACTTGTCTAAAGACCATGAAATGGGCTTTGGAGGTGCTGAAGGTCTGAGCCTAGCACAGGCTTTCGGGACTTTATTAAAGATCTCGTTACCTAGGTCGACCTGGAAGGCATATAGAATGGGTCTTGTCAAAGCAGACTTACACGCTGAAATCGTGTTCGCTGCCAATCCTTGACCATGGAGGTGGAGAAGAAAGATAAGCAGAAGTCTGTCAAGATCTCCTGCGGATTCTTCGCCTTGACAAAAGGCCACCCATTTTCTCCAAGATGACTCATATTGCCTTCTAGTAGATTTGCACTTATATTCCTCAAGGAAGTCTATACTGGCTTTCGAAATCCCGAAACGCTTTCTCACCGCTAGGGAGAGAAAATCATGAGCTGCAGGGTCCGGGTTTTCTGTAATGAAGCGCAGACAGTTGACTTCTGGACTCGCTGGGTCAGAACTGGATCTGGTAGTGGTACAAACTTCAGCTACAGTTCCAATGCCAGGAGGAACCACACGCTGTTCGGCCACTTGTGGGCCACTATTGCCGCTACCCCTTGAAGGATCTCAGTTTGTTGAGGACCCTCAACAGAAGGTTGTGAGGAGGGAACAGATAAATCTTGGACCATCTGTTCCAGTCGAGGGACATCGCGTCCACTGCTTCCGCTAAGGGGTCCTCGTACGGGGCACGTACAGGGGCAACTTCTTGTTGTCTTTCGTCGCAAAGAGGTCTATCTGCAGTTCTGGGACTGATTCAGAATGAAGGAGAATGATCCTGCGTCTAAGGACCATTCCGACTCTATGGGTGTGAACCTGGATAGAGCGTCCGCTGTCACATTGCGGACTCCTTGAAGGTGAACTGCCGACAGGTACCACTTCTTCTTTTCCGCCAATCGGAAGATGGCCAACATCACCTGGTTGAGAGGTGGTGACCTCGATCCTTGTCGATTCAAGTATCTCACAACTACCTCGCTGTCTATCACCAACCTTATGTGGCTCGAGTGACGTGGGGAGACTTTCTTTAAGGTAAGGAGCACTGCCCTAGCTTCTAGAAAGTTTTATGTGAAAGGTCTTGAATAGCTTGGACCAAGTCCCCTGGACTTTTTTCCGATGAGAGTGACCTCCCCATCCCTCCTTCGAGGCGTCTGAGTGAATCGTCACCGACGGGGGAGGTGGCTGAAGAAGAACCGACTTCTTTAGATGTCTGGCTTGGGACCAAGGCCTGAGAAGAGTACTTAGCCGAAGCGGCTGGTCTTCTCAGATCTCTTCGCGCGTTTGATGCATAACTTCTCCAAACTCCGATTGCATCCTTTAGCTGTGCTCTTAGCACTGGGTCTGTCACCGAAGCAAACTGGAGAGAGCGCAGTACCCTCTCCTGCTCGCGTCTTGATATCCTTTCGGAATCTAGAAGTCTCCTGACAGAACCCGCTATCTCCTTCCTTTTCTTCGCCGGGGTGGAGAAACGGTGTGACAAAAGGTCCCAGTGGATTCCCAGCCACTGGAACTTTTGAGATGGAGAAAATCGAGACTTTTTCTGTTGATCTTGAAGCCTAGGTACTCTAGGAACTGGATCACTTGACTGGAAGATTGCAAGCATTCTGTCTCGGATGCTGCCCACACCAACCAGTCGTCCAGGTAGGCTACTACCTGAATTCCCTTTAGGCGTAATTGTTTGAGAGCTACGCTCGCAAGCTTCGTAAAAATCCTTGGGGCTATGTTTAGCCCGAATGGCATGGCTCCGAAGGCGTATAGTCTTCGTTGTAGCCTGAACCCTAGGTAGGGGGAGAGTCGATGGCTAATTGGAATGTGCCAATAGGCGTCTGACAAGTCTATAGAGACGGAATATGCCCTCTTGGGCAGTAAGGTCCTTATGTGTTGCAGTGTTAGCATTTTGAATTTGCAATTCACTATGAACTTGTTGAGTGGCGACAAGTCCAGAATGACTCTGAGCTTTTCCGAGTCTTTCTTGGGAACACAAAACAGCCTCCCTTAGAAATTGATGGGCATCACCCTTCAGATCACCTTCTTTCTCCGACAGTTCTTGAACGTACTCCTCCATAACGGGGGTGGAGTGTTGGAAAAACCGAAGGCACGGGGGTGGAGTGCTGTACCAGCTCCCGCCCAGTCCATTCTTGAGTAGGCTGTGGCCCCAGGGATCGAAGGTCCACCGATCCCGAAATTTCAGAAGTCTCCCTCCTACCGGTATCACCTCACTTGGACTGCCGTCCTGAGGTCTTGCCTTCCTGACCACGACCACCCCTGAATCCCCTTCCCCTTGAGGGGCGTCTAGACGAGCCTCTGGCTGCTCCTCTAGGCTTTGCTCGAAAGGAAGTAGACTGCCCTTCGAACGCTGGGGTGAATGCCGTGGACTGTGTCGACACGGCCTGGGGTACCCACTGAAAAGTGGTCGGGGTTTGTGCCACGATCTGGGGCACTGGGGGCAATGGCAATTGCAGTTGCTGTTGCTGTCTAAGAGGCTTGGCTGGCCGAGACGGTAGCCTAGTCCTCATAGTCTTCCTCTTTGGTTGAGGACCCTCATCCGGGGAAGACTTTCTTTTGATAGCCAGGCCCCACTTCTGGAGAAGGTTTCTATTCTCCAAGGCGGCCTTATCAACAACTTCTTTGACCAAGTCGGTAGGGAAAAGGTCTTTTCCCCAAATGTTGGAGGAGATTAGTTTCTTTGGCTCGTGCCTCACCGTAGCCGAGGTAAACACGAACTCCCTACAAGCTCTCCTTGCCTTGACAAAGCCATAAAGGTCCTTCGTCACTGTGGCCAGATGAGACTTGGCCACTACCATGAACATTTCATGGACCTTGGGGTCACTTGCCATCGTCTCGAGAGTAGTCTGAAGAGACATTGAAGCAGTCAGTCTTTCTTTTGTATCGAACTCACTTCGCAAAAGAAAGTCAGACAGCTTAGGGAGGTCCTTGCCGAACTGACGTCCGGCAATATCAGCCTCCAACTTTCCAACTGAGAACGTAAGATGGACGTCCTTCCAGTCTTTGTGGTCCATAGGCAGGGCCAGCGACAAGGGTTTACACTCCTCTAGGGAGGGGCAAGACTTGCCGGCCTCGACTGCTTTTAGTACAGCCAGAAACCCTTTCTGTAAAAAAGGGGAAGGCTCTAGTAGGCGAGGACACAAAGGAAGGGAGCTTCCTATTCAATGTGGCTACCTTTGAGTTAGAGAAGCCCCTCTCTTTCATCGAGGATGAAAGTAGAGCTTGAGCCTTAGCATGGTCCATCACTATGACCTGCTTCGGCTCTGTCTCCTCCTTTGAAGCTGGTTCCTTCCTCAGCCGGACATAACAGTCCGGATATGATGCCTTGCTGGGCCAGAATTCCACCTCCTCCTGGGGAACTGAGCCCAGCTTATCCGAGATGACGATCTTTCCAGTCGTCATCGGCATGTGCTCAGCATACCTCCATGGGTTAGCATCTGAGCACAAGGGAAGGTCTTTCACATTGAGCTTTTTCTGGGGCCCATGTGATTCTGCAAGGCACTGCATTCGCAGTTCCATTGCAGCCGCCTTCTCCTGATTCTCCTTCTGCATTTGTTGGATCATTCCAACAATAGAAGAGAGGGCCTGTCCCAGCTCTACTGGGAGACCTGGCCGATGTAGAGGGAATAGGCTCCGGAATCTGAGCCGGAGTAGCCGACACCTCGACGACGTCTACCTCTACAACATCTGGGGCTTGAACTTCATCCTGGGCTTCTGCCAGGAGGTCTTCCTCCTGACACCCGCCCACATCAGACATCCTGTCATCTAATTGGATGTCTTGCATCGCGACCGCGACTTCA
>NW_027169967.1:5000-7500 GCF_036898095.1 Palaemon carinicauda | reverse complement strand
CTTTTAAGGGCCGCTTTTCTGGTCTTATACAGTCGGGACACCCTACTCTCTATAGGGCCTTCACAATCATTTTTTCATGTACAGTACAATTATCTGAGCATGGACATGGACACTTACTATGAATTGGTTATTAGAGTAACACCTTATATAAAGAAGCAAGACCCGCGCAAGAGGAAGGCCACACCACTTCATGAAAGCCTTTCTGCCACACTACGATAGTTAGCAACAAGACGATCATATGAAGATATCAACTTCAGTGTGGCAATATCTCCTTAGCGCTTAAGTCACATTTAAAAAACCGGTCAAGGGAACACATGAAGGTAAACAAATGTTTTCATCCCCATTAAACACAATAGCAACATGCTCTCACATGACATAGTTTACATATTCAAAGTCAAATTTCATTGTACTGTTTTATGTCGGTATAAATAAATGGTAGCAGTCATCAATGCAAAAGATGAATTTATCATGTAGGATTTTGGAACAAATGGAAGATTATTTCATGGGAGAGTTATTGAAAACGCTAAAATTTGAGAAAAATTAACCAAATCCAGTCTTCCAATAGCCATAATCCTCGTTGGAACCTTTTACCTTTTTCGTTTACATGAGATGAACTTTTTCAATGAAACATTAAAAAAATCTTTAGTTCAAAACCAACTTAATGAACAGAAAAGAATATTCAACTGTAGATTGCCCAGAGCTCACAGAGTAATTGCGGCTGTATTCGGAGGATTGCTAACAGTTTTTCGAATATTTTCTGCTCCAATTAATTTGCAATTAGAAAATGAAGTTTTGTTTCTTGCACAATTACATACAGCGTCATGATAAAGTTCATGATTATTAAGCATCATTATTACCTGATGGAAATGGACACGACATTCGAGATGCGGAAAATCGAGAACTGTTTTACTCTTTCATTGGTGACGGTGCAGTACACTGGCAATCAGAGATGATTTGAAATATATTTTGAATGCGAACAATATAATGATTTTTTTTTTTTGTTAATATCAAATACAAAATATTTTGAGGTAAAATTGTGTACAATTATATTTCCTATCAATATAGTCATAAAACGTTATTTTTTATCAATATAATATACTGTGTAGATTGTCACAGTTTCAATTAACATATGCTGTTAATTAAACTTAATACTGCAATGTATATTACTTTCGCTTACCTCTTGCACATAATACACAGAAGGAAGGACGAGATGTTTCTGAATCCTTTATAAATGATAGAAGCTCATAATACCAAGCGATGGGTCACACACCTCATCAGTTCCTGTAATTGATTTCTTGTTCCTTTTGAAGCACACGAGGCATATTATTGGCGTCAAGCTTTTCTTCAAGTTTTTCTATTGGAACTTTGTAAGCCTTGTTTTTAGGGTTCCTGTCCTAATATATTTTACTCTGCATTGCAAAGACAAGGATGACTTGTAAAGTTAAAGAAATTCGCTACAAAAAGTTTAGTCCACTCAGATATCAGAGATTTCCACTTTGAAGTTTCACTCCAAGGAATACAATAATGAGGCTTCTGATGTAGACACTGGCCAAGTTGACTCACCCAGCGACAAACCAGCATTTCCAGCAGATTTAAATTAAATCGTTCAGTAAATGTCCTTGTTTAGATCTGAACGAGCTATCGATTGTAGAAATTATATCTTACGATCAAAACCCGAGAAAAAACCCTCACACACAACGATATTCTTTAACTATGCCGAATTCGATATAATCTCACGGATTCAATCACTAGTGAATGGGTGGCATAGAGGCCATTTATGACCTATTGGAAATGAAAAGCTAAGAGGTCAGATAGCGAGATGGAATGAAAGAAACGGGAAGGGCGTTTTAGCAGAAGGCAAGGACCGAAAGGACAATTGAAAAGACTAAGTAATGTCTACAGGACTCCGTTTGAGGTGTAATAACAGCACAAACCCCTTACAGGCTTTTACCATTTACTTTTAATAGAACATACGCAAAACCTGTAGTTTGGCTTTGGAGAAAGAAAAGTGTTCTAATTTTGCTTTGTGATGCTACTCTCTTTGCCATATGCCCCATCTTTTCAGGTTGGAGCTACAGTTTGTGAAATCGTTACAGATATTTAGCTAAATTTAATGCGATGTAAATAACTGTAGATGAAGTAAAACATGAAGCAACTGAAAATGTAACTGTTAGTTAATCGTTTCCCTATTCATTTCTCTAACAACATATATCACCCTTAGAATTGGATTTGAAACTCCACACTCTAATTTCACTGTTAAGGGCAAGTGGATTTCTCTGTTTATCCAAATGAAAAAAAAAAAAAAAAAGAATATTGGAGACGTCAAGCCAGATGAAAAGTTTACATTCTTTTTATTTTACCACTTTTTGGATATTTTTTTCCGTGTTTGATCTTCACCAAGTAACTTGTATAATACATTGTTGCATAACAAAAGAGTTCTCTTAGATATCTTATCCCATATATCATTAATAATATCTAGCCCCTTTATTTAATGAGCTCG
>NW_027169965.1:15000-210000 GCF_036898095.1 Palaemon carinicauda | reverse complement strand
AGGGCGAGACGACTCCACGCCCAAGCGGCTCTACCGCAGGGCGAGACGACTCTACGCCCAAGCGGCTCTACTGCTGGGCGAGACGACTCCACGCCCAAGCGGCTCTACTGCAGGGCGAGACGACTCCACGCCCAAGCGGCTCTACCGCAGGGCGAGACGACTCCACGCCCAAGCGGCTCTACCGCAGGGCGAGACGACTCCACGCCCAAGCGGCTCTACCGCAGGGCGAGACGACTCCACGCCCAAGCGGCTCTACCGCAGGGCGAGACGACTCCACGCCCAAGCGGCTCTACCGCAGGGCGAGACGACTCCACGCCCAAGCGGCTCTACTGCAGGGCGAGACGACTCCACGCCCAAGCGGCTCTACCGCAGGGCGAGACGACTCCACGCCCAAGCGGCTCTACCGCAGGGCGAGACGACTCCACGCCCAAGCGGCTCTTCCGCAAGGCGAGACGACTCCACGCCCAAGCGGCTCTACCGCAGGGCGAGACGACTCCACGCCCAAGCGGCTCTACCGCAGGGCGAGACGACTCCACGCCCAAGCGGCTCTACCGCAGGGCGAGACCACTCCACGCCCAAGCGGCTCTACCGCATGGCGAGACGACTCCACGCCCAAGCGGCTCTACCGCAGGGCGAGACGACTCCACGCCCAAGCGGCTCTACCGCTGGGCGAGACGACTCCACGCCCAAGCGGCTCTACCGCAGGGCGAGACGACTCCACGCCCAAGCGGCTCTACCGCTGGGCGAGACCACTCCACGCCCAAGCGGCTCTACCGAAGGGCGAGACGACTCCACGCCCAAGAGGCTCTACCGCTGGGCGAGACGACTCCACGCCCAAGCGGCTCTACCGCAGGGCGAGACGACTCCACTCCCAAGCAGCTCTACCACTGGGCGAGACGACTCCACGCCCAAGAGGCTTTACCGCTGGGCGAGACGACTCCACGCCCAAGCGGCTCTACCACTGGGCGAGACGACTCCACTCCCAAGCAGCTCTACCACTGGGCGAGACGACTCCACGCCCAAGCGGCTCTACCGCAGGGCGAGACGACTCCACGCCCAAGCGGCTCTACCGCAGGGCGAGACGACTCCACGCCCAAGCGGCTCTACTGCAAGGCGAGACGACTCAACGCTGTTATGTTAAAGTAGGTTATTTAATTGTTTATAAATAAATTCGGTCTTCGGCAGGAGTAAAAGTTAACTGCCTTTTTCATAAGAGTTCGGTGATAACCTTCGCTCCTCCTCGTCGTTAATTAGTGAATTGCCATTAACTCTTTTGTTTATTTTTCTTTCCGAGTGTTTGGTGTTTTGTAAGAGCCGTGGACGAGACTACTGCTGCCTGGAATGTTCAGTTCGGACCGTGCCTTGATCACAGACGTATATCCTAATTCAGCAGCCATTGGTAGACGCCTCTTTTATTCCCTCATAAGGAATTGTGCCTTTGGAGGATTATTTCGCTGGTGTCTTTGAGCCACCCGCGGTAAATTGTACACTTCGTTGGATCACGGACTACGTATGCAGGGGTTTTGTCACCTGCGATAGCCACCTCGCTTGTTACGTCCTGCAAGTGTATGTGTCACTTGCGACCTTCGCTTGGCGTTATTTTCCCCGCCTGAGGATTCTGCGGGAAGGCGGTGCCGTCGTTCCGTCCCGGCACTGTTGGAGGTACTATTGCCGTGATCCAAGAGCGTCATCACATCTGTTACGCTGCTCGTGTGTGGACCAAGGGTACGTGAGGAGGAAAGTAGGGAGTCATTACCCAGGTAAAGTTACGATCTTTTTATTATCGTTACGGATATTCCCAGCCCGTTTTCCTGGTGTTAATGATACTCCCTCTGATGCTGATGAACGTTCGTCCCCTATCTGTCATCTAATCCATGTGTGGATAAGTACGGTTATAAGTATTTCCACGGATAGGTAATACAGTGTTGAGATATGTACATATATCTTTAAATTATGACTCTCAGCATAATTCTTTTATGTAAATGTATAAGTATTTATGCCTTTAATTTAATGTGGTATGTGTATTTGTATGCTGCCTT
This sequence comes from Palaemon carinicauda, assembly GCF_036898095.1. NCBI lineage: Eukaryota > Metazoa > Arthropoda > Malacostraca > Decapoda > Palaemonidae > Palaemon > Palaemon carinicauda. The sequence goes on along the minus strand of NW_027169965.1, from coordinate 207,961 downwards.
GAGTTATGTTTTATAATTGGGTATTTGGTTTAGCCTTTAATGTTTGTGTGTGTAGGTAAGTAATTTTAAGGTTTTTCTGCCTTTTCATATCTCCTGTCTTCCTTATTCCTATCTGTTTAGTAATAGGGTAATGGTTTGTTGATATTTGTGGGCCCGGCTTAATATATGAGCCATACTTTTGATCTGTTTAGTTTTTCTTTGTTAGGGTTAAGATTATTAGATATAGGTCAACCTTGTGTATTTAGAGGACTGTATATTAGTCCTCCAGGACATTTTTGTTTACTCATTGTTGTTTGTCTTAGGAGCTTTTTGTTACTCCTGGTGGAAGGTTGAATTTATTTAAGTGTATTGTAATAAATATTGTTAGATTTTTCCAGTGTTTTTGTTCTGTCTTCCCCCAGTTCACCGTGTTACATAAATAATGTACTGCCTACGATTCCTTTAAAAAAAATCAAAGTTTAAAGAACCAGAACTACGGCCTACACAGGTCGTAACAAGTGGCGACCGTGACAGGATCGTACGCAGGTGTACTCGGTGTTTGGGGGAGCAGTTCAGCTCTGGAGGGATTTGACAGTATTTATTGTTGATATTTTATTTTTGGTTTAGTTGCTTTCCTCCCCCATAGGATATTATTTTCATTAAAATGAAGGACTTTACTTTTGACCCGTCGGAATTCTTGGGTTTGGCTGACTGTTTGAAATATTTAGGAGTTTTGACAAGGGCTTATTTGGTACAGTGTGCCCGGTGGTTGGAGATCCCTTATAAGTCCTCTGACACTCGGGCCAATTTGTTAAAACTGGTTAAGGAAAAAGTGTCCCAAGATTTGGCTGAGGGTAATGAGGTAGCTAGCGGCCTAGCCAGTGATTTTGAGAGTGGCACTGATTTTGGGTCGGACCAAGAAGGATCCATAGTCGACGATGTGAGCATAAATCCTGGTTTGTCCCTGTTCGCTGATTCCCCTGCAGTAAAGGTTATGTATGAAGGTCCGGCCAATTTTCCTACTCCGGCCAGGGCTGTTAAAAATGTCAATATATCAACTAACCCCTTTTTAGCTGAGGAGGCTGTTCCCAACCATGTAACACCTTCTGCTCATGTAATGGGGCAGGAGGAGTTCCATGTAATTTGTAAGAGAATTGAGTTATTGAAGCTGCAGTTTGAGGAGGACGTGAGGGCCCGGAAACATGAGATTGAGTTGCTCAAGCTTAAGCTTGAGCTGGCCAAGGTGCAAGGGTCCCCTAATCATGTTAGTTCTCCCTATAGCTCATCATCAGACAAATTTAATATTTCGGGTGCACTAAAGTTAATTCCAGTTTTTGATGAGGGGAGCGTACCAGAATTTTTTAAAGCTTTTGAGAGAGTTGCCACCCGGTTGTCTTGGCCCACAGAAATGTGGACGGTACTCATACAGTGTAGATTGACGGGCAAGGCACTGCGGGTGTGTAATGCATTGGAAGAGGGCCTTGCCAGAGATTATGACAAAGTAAAGGCTTTGGTTCTCAGGGCCTATGATTTGGTCCCTGAGGCCTATCGCCAGAGATTCCGAACCACTGGCAAGCCCAATTCTATGTCTTATGTTGAGTACGCTCGTCTCAAGGAGGAGCAGTTTAACAACTATTATTATTATTATTATTACTATCCAAGCTACAACCCTAATTGGAAAAGCAAGATGCTATAAGCCCAGGGTCTCCAATAGGGAAAAATAGCCCAGTGAGGAAAGGAAATAAGGAAATAAATAACTGAAGAGAACAAATTAACAATAAATCATTCTAAAAAAAGTAATGTCAAAAGAGATATATCATATATAAACTATTAACAACGTCAACAACGAATATGTCATATATAAACTATAAAAAGACTCATGTCCGCCTGGTCAACAAAAAAGCATTTGCTCCAACTTTGAACTTTTGAAGTTCTACTGATTCAACAACCCGATTAGGAAGATCATTCCGCAACTTGGTAACAGCTGGAATAAAACTTCTAGAGTACTGCGTAGTATTGAGTCTTATGATGGAGAAGGCCTGGCTATTAGAATTAACTGCCTGCCTAGTATTACGAACAGGATAGAATTGTCCAGGGAGATCTGAATGTAAAGGATGGTCAGAGTTATGAAAAATCTTATGCAACATGCATAATGAACTAATTGATCGACGGTGCCAGAGATTAATATCTAGATCAGGAATAAGAAATTTAATAGACCGTAAGTTTCTGTCCAACAAATTAAGATGAGAATCAGCAGCTGAAGACCAGACAGGAGAACAATACTCAAAACAAGGTAGAATGAAAGAATTAAAACACTTCTTCAGAATAGATTGATCACCGAATATCTTAAAAGACTTTCTCAATAAGCCAATTTTTTGTGCAATTGAAGAAGACACAGACCTTATATGTTTCTCAAAAGTAAATTTGCTGTCAAGAATCACGCCTAAAATTTTGAAAGAGTCATACAAATTTAAAGAAACATTATCAATACTGAGATCCGGATGTTGAGGAGCCACCGTCCTTGACCTACTTACAATCATACTTTGAGTTTTGTTAGGATTCAACTTCATACCCCATAATTTGCACCATGCACTAATTTTAGCTAAATCTCTATTAAGGGATTCACCAACCCCAGATCTACATTCAGGGGATTGAATTGATGCAAAGAGAGTAGCGTCATCTGCATATGCAACAAGCTTATTTTCTAGGCCAAACCACATGTCATGTGTATATAGTATGAAAAGTAATGGGCCAAGAACACTACCCTGTGGAACACCGGATATCACATTCCTATACTCACTATGGTGCCCATCAACAACAACTCTTTGAGATATACTACTTAAAAAATCAATAATAATGCTAAGAAACGACCCACCCACTCCCAACTGTTTCAGTTTGAAAACAAGGGCCTCATGATTAACACGGTCAAAGGCAGCACTAAAATCAAGGCCAATCATACGAACTTCCCGACCACAATCAAGGGATTTCTGTACTGCATTGGAGATTGTAAGAAGGGCATCACATGCTCCAAGGCCTTTCCGAAAACCAAATTGCAAACTAGGGAATAGATGATTACCTTCAGCAAACCTATTAAGACGTTTTGCCAGAAGACGTTCAAAAACTTTAGATAATATGGGAGTTATGGAAATTGGGCGGTAATCAGTGGGACTTGAGCTACCACAAACACATTTACATAGAGGAGTAACATTACCAATTCTCCAACAAGTGCTAAAAGCTCCTCTTCTTGCTAACTTGCGTAAAATAACAGATAACTTTGGAGCCAAGAAATCTGCTGTCTTTATAAAAAACAAAGGAAAAATACCATTAGGGTCTACACCTCCATAAGCATCAAGGTCCATCAACAAAGCTTTAATCTCACGAGATCGAAAAGCTAAACTAGTTAGTTTAGCCTCAGGAAAACAGGAATGAGGAAGTTCAAGTTTTTCATTACTCTGTTTACTGTCAAAAACATCAGCCAAAAGGGTTGCCTTTTCCTTTGGACAGTGAGTGACTGAGCCATCTGGTTTAAGTAAAGGAGGAACTGTTGCATCTACACCAAAGAGTGCAGATTTAAGGGTCGACCACCATTTATGTTCCTGAGTTGTACCAGAGAGGGTTTCTTTTATGATTAAATTGTACTCCTTCTCAGTTGAGGCATAAACTCTCTGAGCTAAAGCTCGAAGCTGAGTATAGTTGTTCCAGGTCAAATCTGATCGGTTACCCTTCCAAAGGTGATAGGCCTCCTGCTTCTCCAAATAAGCACGTCTACAATCATCATTGAACCATGGTTTGTCCTTCATTCGGTACCTTAGCACACGAGAAGGGATACTGGCTGGAAAGTTGTCAAGTTGCTTCCTTCTCTTCCTTGAGGGAACTGATGGTACTGGAGGAGTTTAAGAAGGTGTGTAGTAAAGAATTGAGGGTTCATCTGGAGGACACTAAAATTTTAACTTTGTCCAAGGCGGCTCAGGTAGCTGATGAGTTTGTCCTGACCCATCGGGCTGGGTCAGGTAACTTCTCGTCCTCATACCCTAATAATAATAGTAATTTGTCTTCTAAGTCGAATAATCCCTTTAAAAACCAATCTAGTACCCCAAATAGTAGCATGAGTAATCATGTTGGTAGTGGCTTCAGAAAGGACTTGAGTGGTGGGCACACTCTGGTTTTTTCTAACCGTGGCAATTCGGGTAAAACTAATCAAATTAGAGGTAATTGCTTTTGGTGTAATAAGCCAGGGCATCGACAAGCTGAATGTAGAGCCAGGAGCCGTTACCTCCAAAAGAATCAAAATAATGTTAATCAGTCTACGCCAATCTCACTAATTTCAAATAATTCTTTTTCAATATTAAACTTACCCGATAATCATGTAGCTGTCAACTCCGTTGCCCGACAGAATTCTATGGAGGGATACGCCAGCTATCACAATACTAGAAGGGGGTGTACTTACCAGCGCCACCTGTGGCCAGGTACTCAAGTACTTCTTGTTGACACCTCCTCAATTATTCCTCTGTCGTGCTTCCGGCAAGACGTTCTGGGATACGCTTATGTTCTTGGAGTATTTTCACGACTTTGGTGAAGTATTTCTCTTTGATTTCGGCTGTCGCTTTACTGGAAACTTCTATATTAGCTTAGTTAGCTTTTGGAATTAATTTGATTAATTATGGTGACTAAGAGAGTATGAACTCTCTTTCACCTTTCAATGGCCGACCCTTCCCTTAGACGGAAGTGTTGGTGTCTAAGAGAGTATAGACTCTCTTTCTTAATTTTGCTTAACAAAAGTTATAGATTTATTTTATATCTCTCCGCCTCTTATAGGCCTCTTCGATTAACTTCCTTTTATTATAAACTTATTAAAATTAATTTTTATATTTGTTTATATTCGACCTTCCTATAGTAGGCGGTCTTTTCTTGGTACCGAAGTTAATTAACATTGAGCCCGTCATTTCGGTTTTACCTGTTAACATATTATGCTATTTTAATGTCTTTGAAAGAATTTCTTTGATAGTCTAGTACTGTTTTCAAAGTTGAACTAACGTTTTGTTTTGTCTCTGCAGTTGTTGACGTTCAGAACGTTCAACTTGCACTCTATCGTTACGATAGAGAAAGAATTTTCACGGTTTCACGTTGCAGTAAGAGTAACCGTGTCTAGCGTTTTGTTAATTCTTTCTTAACTTAATGGTTTTGATCCTAATAAAGGAACTTTTCATTTTGGGAAATATTTCAGTTTTTTCCTTTAACAATAATATGTTTTAACGATATATATGATTGGGCTCTTCTCTCAGGTTCTAAGTCAAGAGAGAGAGAGAGAGAGAGAGAGATAGAGACGGAGGGAGAAAGAGGAGGATAAACGTTTCATTCAAGCCTGCCAGGCGTACGAGTAACGTTGTTATCGTTTTTGCTCTTCTCCCTAGTCTCTTTAGGGGAAGAAAGTAAATGTTTCTAGAGTGTTCTAGTGTTTAGTCTCTTTCCAGCCACTGAATTATTTATCTTTCTTTAGATTTTTCTGTTACATTGTAATTCTGTTTTCGCAATTACTAACTTTTGAGAAAGGATAGAATTGCGTGTTTCAGTTACTAACCACTTAAAGTTTCGAGTTCAGTGAAATAAGTGCAAACAGAAAATCAAAGTGATAAGTGATTAGCGCAAAGTGTGTCAGTGTTGTGCGTGAGGGTACTTCTGTGCGCGCCAGTCGTCCTCCCAGTCCGGGACCTCTTGCAAGCTCCCAAGCCCAGGGGAGAAGCAATGTCGAAGGGCATAAGGGTTCAGCAGGCCTTGATCGGCGCACAGAAGTATCCTCGGTGGTTGTGGGCGTGTCTTACCGAGACCGTCACTCCCACCCGCAGACGATTGAGCCCTTATTTTGCTCGTCTGCAGAAGAAATTTAGGGGAGAAAACGCTGGTCTCAGGTCTCAAGACCTCTTAAACGTAAAGTCCAGACCTATGCCAGACGTACGAAGTTAGAATTCAACAACCCGGATGCAGTCATTGGGTTAGCTCTGACTCTCCTCAGTCATCAGTTGAATGCACTCCGCCTAAGAGGAGTAAGGTTCTGCCGCAACAGATCTCTGCTGTTAAGGCTTTACCTCAGCAGACCTTAGTGTCTGCCGACCCCAAGTTGACTCCACTGCAGTCCATGCAGTCACAACTTTCGGTCTTGATGCGTGAGTGTCGGGCTGAAAGTGTTGCGCCTCCGCCTCCACCTACACTCCCTCCGCCTGCGCTCGCTCCGCCTGATCGCAGTACCACCTGCCAGGCGTACGATGTTGAGCCACGTTCTGAGTTTGCTGTTCCCAGTGGTGTTCAGCCTCCGCCTTCTTTAAGGCAACCTTTACAATGGGATCAGGAGGATTATACCTCTCTTCCTCCGCCTCCACTTGCTGCTCCACCAGTGATGCAACACTCGGTTGAGGTACAACAACCTCTCCCGTCCTTGAGTCAGTCTCCTCAGCTCTCGCTGCAGCGAGCTCAACCCTCCACAAGGCAAGCACCACTACACCTTAGCCTTGCGCCTCAGGAGCCTCAGCTTGCGAGACATTTACCTTGTTCTGCGCAGCCTCTACCTCATCGCGCTCCGCTCACACCACAGGAACAGGAACTTGCTACTCCGCTTCCGCCAACCGCTCAGCAAGCGCAACCCTTGGGTTCAGCCACTCATGCCAGGAGTCAGCCTCCTCCACCCATGCGCCTACCTTCTGCTACTTCCTTTGATCAGCCTTTGCAGACTGAGCCTCAGGTGTTCCCTCAACAGAGTCTTGAAGAGGAAACCACAACTATTGTTGTTCCAGCTCGTTCTGACTCTGCTGTTCAGCATACCTTACCTCCATTTTCAAACCTTATGATAATGGAGGTTATTTGTATTACTTATAAAAATATATTTGTATTCCTTGCAATATATTTTTAACAATATCGCAGAATATGGCAAAAAATATGAATCATGAGTTATGAATGTAAGGTAAATATTATGTTGATATTTAAACCCCATGCAAGCATGCATAAAGCACTCTAGCACTGGTCATGGAATTTCTGAGAAATGTTAAACGCCATGCACACGCTCTGCTTACCTTACAGCATGCTCTACATACAGCATGCTCTGCTTACAGCATGCTCTGCATACTACATGCTCTGCATACAGCATGCTCTGCATTCAGCATTCTCTGCATACAACATGCTCTACATACAGCATGCTCTGCATACAGCATGCTCTGCATACAACATGCTCTGCATACAGCATGCTCTGCATTCAGCATGCTCTGCATACAACATGCTCTGCATACAGCATGCTCTGCATTCAGCAGGCTCTGCATACAACATGCTCTACATACAGCATGCTCTGCATACAGCATACTCTGCATTCAACATGCTCTGCATACCTTACCGCATGCTTCTCAGTCACACATCTTTGGTTGTTGCCAACTCACTAGACTGTCAAGCAGTTTCATAACGTTGCCTTCTAGTCTGCTGCTTTTGCACCAGTGAACCCTCACTGAGAGAACTTAGCTTTTTTAGGATATGGTCCCTGTAGATGAGAAAGTTCTTTTCTCCCTCCTTCTGATATTCCCTTGAGGACTCTGTCATTTGGAGGGAGCCTTTAGCTGCATAGCCTCTTATGGACTTTTATTTAAGCATAACATGCTTCCAGGGAAGGTAATGGTTCCACTTCAGTCGCTAATCCCGTCTGTTACCACACCTGCTCCCATAGACCTTGAGCTGTGTTGCAAGACATGCAGTCCAAGCTTAGTCCTTGTTAGAGGATTTTTTGTTTACGGAGTCAATGTGTCACGGGGAAGACGTTCAACAACCAACAGAAGTGACTTGTTGTGACGCAGTGCGGCAACCTCAGCAACCCGATAAGGAGTTGTCTGTACGACCCAGACAGTCTAGACAGATTCGGGTTGTCACTGTACTTCCTCGCTTGCCCATGATTGACAGTTCACAGACTGTGCAGCAGTACCATGATCTTGTGTCCGGCTCCGTCAGACGACTGGCTTTTAAGAGCTCCCACAAGTCGTCGCTGTCTGGAGATTTTCAAATGGACTATGGATCTGACCAAGGAACTGGGCCTCCTGGTCAATTTTGAGGAGTCTCAGCTCGTTCCATCCCAGACCATTGTCTCCTTGGGTATGGATCTTCAGAGTCGAGCTTTTCGGACTTTTCCGTCGGCCCCAAGGATCTTCCAAGCCCTAGAATGCATCCAGAGCATGCTGAGAAGGAACCGATGCTCAGTCAGGTAGTGGATGAGTCTAACAGGGACACTTTCATCGCTGGCCCTGTTCATCGTGTTAGGGAGACTCCACCTCCCCCCCCTTCAGTATCATCTAGCTGCTCACTGGATAAAGGACATGACGCTAGAGACGGTCTCAGTTCCTGTTTCCGAAGAGAGGAGGTCTTCTCTCGCGTGGTGTAAGAACAGCTTTCTTCTCAAGGAAGTCTACCTTTGGCTGTTCAGAAACACGACCGCCGTCTCCTCTCGGACGCATCAGACACGGGCTGGGGTGCGACTTTGGACGGACAAGAATGCTCGGGAACATGGAATCAGGAGCAAAGGACACTTCACATCAATTGCAAGGAGTTGTTGGCGGTTATTCTGGCCTTGATAAACTTCAAGTCCCTCCAGCTTAACAAAGTAGTGGAGGTGGACTCTGACAACACCACAGCCCTGGCTTACATCTTCAAGCAGGGAGGGACTCTTTCGTGGAAGTTGTTCTAGATCGCAAGGGACCTACTCATCTGGTCTAAAGATCGAAAGCTAACTGGTAACGAGGTTCATTCAGGGCGGTATGAATGTCATGGCAGATCACCTCAGACGGAGGGGTCAGGTCATCCCCACAGAGTGGACCCTTCTCAAGAATGTTTGCAACAGACTTTGGGCCCTGTGGGGTCAGCCAACCATAGATCTGTTCACTACCTCGATAACCTAGAGACTCCTGTTGTATTGTTCTCCGATTCCAGACCCAGCAGCAGTTCACGTGGATGCTTTTCTGCTGGATTGGTTCCATCTCGACCTGTATGCATTCCCGCCGTTCAAGATTGTCAACAGGGTACTTCAGAAGTTCTCCTCTCACAAAGGGACACGGCTGACGTTGGTTGGCTCCGCTCTGGTCCGCGAGAGAATGGTTCTTAGAGGTACTGCAATGGCTGGTCGACATTCCCAGGACTCTTCCTCTAGGAGTGAACCTTCTAAGTCTACCTCACGTAAAGAAGGTACACCCAATCCTCCACGCTCTTCGTCTGACTGCCTTCAGACTTTCGAAAGACTCTCAAGAGCTAGGGGCTTTTCGAAGGAGGCAGCCAGAGCGATTGCCAAAGCAAGGAGAACATCCACTCTCAGAATCTATCAGTCTCAAGGGGAAGTCTTCCGTAGCTGGTACAAGACCAATGCAGTTTCCTCAACCAGTACCACTGTAACCCAGATTGCTGACTTCCTGTTATATCTAAGGAAAGTAAGATCCCTTTCAGCTCCTACGATCAAGGGTTACAGAAGTATGTTGGCAGCGGTTTTCCGCCACAGAGGCTTGGATCTTTCCACCAACAAAGATCTACAGGACCTCCCTAGGTCTTTTGAGACCTCAAAGGAACGTCGGTTGTCCACTCCAGGCTGGAATCTAGACGTGGTCCTAAGGTTCCTTATGTCATCAAGATTTGAACCTCTCCAATCAGCCTCTTTTTAGGACCTCACATTAAAAACTCTTTTCCTCGTGTGCTTGACAACAGCTAAAAGAGTAAGTGAGATCCACGCCTTCAGCAGGATCATTGTTTTCACATCTGAAATGGCTACATGTTCCTTGCAGCTCGGTTTTTGCTTAACGAGCTTCCTTCACGTCCTTGGCCTAAGTCGTTCGAGATCCCAAGCCTGTCCAACTTGGTGGGGAATGATCTGAAGAGAGTACTTTGCCAAGTTAGAGCTCTTAGGTACTATCTAAAAAGGTCTTAACCTTTACAAGGACAATCAGAAGCCTTATAGTGTGCTATCAAGAAACCTTCTTTTCCAAGTTCTAAGAACTCAGTTTCTTACTATTCAGGCTTCTGATTAGAGAAACACATTCTCATCTGAAGGAAGAAGACCTTGCTTTGCTGAAGGTAAGGACACATGAAGTGGGAGCTGTGGCTACTTCAGTGGCCTTCAAACAGAACCATTCTCTGCAGAGTGTTATGGATGCAACCTATTGGAGAAGCAAGTCAGTGTTCGCATCATTCTATCTCAAAGATGTCCAGTCTCTTTACGAGTACTGCTACACCCTGGGACCATTCGTAGCAACGAATGCAGTAGTAGGCGAGGGCTCAGCCACTACATTCCCATAATCCCATAACCTTTTAACCTTTCTCTTGAATACTTTTTATGGGTTGTACGGTCGGCTAAGAAGCCTTCCACATCCTTGTTGATTTGGCGGGTGGTCAATTCTTTCTTGAGAAGCGCCGAGGTTAAAGGTTGTGATGAGGTCCTTTAGTATGGGTTGCAGCCCTGTATACTTTAGCACCTTTGAGTTGATTCAGCCTCCCAAGAGGAACGCTGCGCTCAGTAAGGAAGACGATCTTATTAAAGGCAGAGTAACGGTTCAAGTCGACTTCCTTACCAGGTACTTATTATTTCATTGTTATTGTGGATAACTGATTATATGAAATACGGGATACTTAGCTATCCTTTAGTCTTGTACACTGGTTTTTCACCCACCCCCCTGGGTGTGAATCAGCTACATGATTATCGGGTAAGTTTAATATTGAAAAATGTTATTTTTATTAGTAAAATAAATTTTTGAATATACTTACCCGATAATCATGATTTAATCGACCCTCCCTTCCTCCCCATAGAGAACCAGTGGACCGAGGAATAATTGAGGAGGTGTCAACAAGAAGTACTTGAGTACCTGGCCACAGGTGGCGCTGGTAAGTACACCCCCTTCTAGTATTGTGATAGCTGGCGTATCCCTCCATAGAATTCTGTCGGGCAACGGAGTTGACAGCTACATGATTATCGGGTAAGTATATTCAAAAATTTATTTTACTAATAAAAATAACATATTTCAGAGAGTAAGAATGGTAAAACTGTTGATCCCCAGGTTAGTAGTGAACCAGATGTAGGTAAAGTAAAACCTGTATTGTGTGAGTCCACTGGTAATTTATGACCATTTAACAAATATGTCTACCCCGGAAAATTGAAATCTGAAACCTCTACACTTTATGTTAAGTTCTTGAGGGACACAGGATCCGCTAGATCTTTGGTGTTGGCAGGGTCCTTGTCTAACTTAGTTCCCTATACTGGAGAATACGTGGTCCTGGGAGGATTTCCCGATACGGTGGTATCTGCTCCTTTAGTAAGGGTGGAGCTGTCCTTCCCAGGGTATCACAAGGTTACTGAGCTGGCGGTAGTTGAGAGCCTGCCGATACCAGGAATAGACGGAATCCTTGGGAATGATATGTTGAGTGCAGAGGGGCAGGAATTATTTCCTATTGTTTCGGTCACGGCTTGCCCTGTGGCAATAACTACTCGAGCCTCTGCTAAGCGTGCAGCAGAAGCTGATAATGATGATGACCTAGATTTAAGTACAGTAATTTAGAAGTAGAGGTAGAGAAGCCCGGGCTAGTAGAAGGTAGTAGTAGTAGCAGTAGTTCTAGTTTTGGAGTGTTTAAATTATTGAAATCCGATTGTGACCGTCTCTCTTTCCTACAGGCTCAAAAAGATGAATTTTCATTTGAGTTAGGTAATACTGACGATTTGACCAGGCCCAGGTTTGTGGTTTTGAAAGGATTGTGGTATAGGGTCAGTCGTCCCCCAACTCATCAACTAAATGTGACTTCTTGTTTAAGACAAATTGTCATACCTACCAAGTTTAGGGAGGCTGTGTTAAGCCTTGCACATGAGGACTCCTTTTCTGGCCACTTAGGCTTAAGTAAAACTTTTTGTAGGTTGAGTAAATGTTTTTGGTGGCCAGGAACGAAGTCTTCGGTGAAGAAATTTGTAAGAACTTGTGAAGTGTGTCAGGTGATGGGTAAACCCAATCAACCTATTCCCAAGGCTCCTCTTAACCCAATTCCTTCAATTGGAGAACCCTTTGCAGAATTGGTAATTGATGTGGTAGGACCGCTGCCTAGGACGAAGTTAGGGTTTACGCATCTCCTGACCATAATGGATAGAGCATCACGTTTTCCTGAGGCCTTTCCAATGAAGAAAATAACCTCAAAAGCTGTGTTTGACAAATTAGTGGAGTTTTTCTCCAGGTATGGACTGCCTCGTAAAATTCAGTCAGATTGCGGCTCGAATTTTACAAGCAGGGTATTTAAGAGTAAGTGTGCTGAACTGGCCATTCAGCACATTACCAGTGTACCCTACCATCCTGAGAGTCAATGTGTGGTGGAAAGATTTCACCAGACCCTTAAGTGTATATTAAAAAAAATATTGTTATGAGCAAGGAGAGGATTGGGATAAAGGGCTTCCCTTTGCTCTCTTTGCCATAAGGAATTTTCCCAATTCTTCTACTGGCGTTGCTCCCTTTGAATTAATATTTGGGCACAAGGTTCGAGGACCTTTGGAAATCTTCCATGAATTGCTCGAAGTAAATCAGAGGGGAGAGCGTACGGTGGGAGAAGTTGTTAGTGAACTTAAGTCCAAGTTAGCCGTAGCTTGGAAGTATGCCAAAGATAATTTGTCTGCTTCCCAAGCTACAATGAAAACCAAATTTGATCAGAAGTGTAAGGTACGCTCATTTGAGTCCGGGGACTTAGTATTAGTTTTAAGCACAGACCCAGACAACTTCCTTGAACCCAGGTACAAGGGCCCCTGGAAGGTGTTGAGAAAGTTGTCAGAGGTCAATTATGAAGTTGAAGCCCCTGGAACTAGTCGTAAATGTAAAATTTTCCACATAAACAGGTTGAAATCTTACTCTTCTGATAGACGGGATCCGTTGGCCATTGTTTTTGAGCCAGTTATGAGTGTGGTTGCACCTGTTGAGGAAAACTTGGAAGATGTTTTGGACCACGTGCCTTCAGATGCTCTAGGTAATAACTTGCAAAATTTAGGTGTATTAAAAGAGGGGTTAGAGCATCTGGAGGCACCTCAGAAACAAGATATACTAAGCCTAATTATGGAATTTTCTGACTTGTTTCAGGACTCTCCAGGAAGGACTAGGTTGCTCCAGCATGATGTTGATGTTGGGGACGCTTCTCCGGTTAAGCAAAGCCCGTATCGCCTCAGTCCAGAGAAGCGTGCCATTGTTGAAGACGAAATTAAATACATGCTGGAGCACAATCTCATACAACCATCAGTAAGTCCATGGAGTTCCCCTATAGTCTTAGTGAAGAAGCCTGATGGTAAATATCGTATGTGTTTTGACTATAGGAGGGTAAACTCGGTTACTAAAAATGATTCCTTTCCTCTTCCCCGTATTGAGGATTGTCTGGACCTGATAGGTCCTGCTAGGTTTATTACAAAATTGGATCTGTTAAAGGGTTATTGGCAGGTCCCCCTATCGGGCCGTGCCCGTGAAATTTCAGCATTTGTGACGCCCTCAGGGCTTTACGAATGCAAAGTAATGCCCTTTGGGATGAAGAACGCTGCCTGTACTTTCCAGCGTCTGATGAACAGGGTAATTTGTGGCCTGGAAGGTACAGAAATCTATATAGATGACTTGGTGGTACACAGCAATGACTGGCGGACCCACCTGGTAAGATTAAGGAAAGTTTTTGAGGCACTTAGGGCCGCCGGTCTTGTTGTGAATCTGGGTAAATGTAACTTTGGGAAAGCTAAGGTTAGTTATTTGGGTCACGAGATTGGCTTGGGTAAAGTTGCTCCTAAGCAAGCCAATCTCGAGGCCATAGATGCTTTGAAAAGACCGTGTAATGTCAGAGAGGTTCGTAAGGTGCTGGGTATGTTGGGATATTACCGTAGGTTTGTCCGAAACTTCTCTGACCTTGCACAGCCTCTAACTAATTTATTGAAAAAAGGGCAGATATTCATTTGGTCTTCTCGATGCGAAGAAGCAATTTTAAAACTTAAGATGTTACTCGTGTCTAATCCAATATTGGTTTCTCCCAATTTTCAGAAGCCATTCATCATAGCCGTGGATGCCAGTGACATAGGAATTGGGGGAGTCCTCTTTCAAAGGAGTGATGATGGTGAAGTACGCCCCGTATCTTACTACAGCCGTAAGTTACTAGAGGCGGAAAGAAAGTACTCCACCATTGAGAAAGAGGCTCTGGCATTGGTGCGGACATTGGTACATTTTAAACCTTATGTAACTAACTTTTAATTCCCTATAGAAATTTGGACCGACCATAATCCGTTGGTATTCATTGAACGTATGAAGGGATCAAACCAGAGGATTCTGCGTTGGGCCCTTCAGCTACAAGAGTTCAATTTAATTATAAAACACATTAAAGGGGTGGATAATTGCATCCCGGATGCTCTCTCACGTGTTTAAATTTTGATCTCTCCCTTTGTTTTTTTGGGACCCTCTCGGTTCGCCTGGTTGCATGTGTTGAGGTTACATCCATGTTTCGAGGTATGTATATATTGAGCTCAGGTATAAGGTTTGTACTCTTGTAAATTGTTCCAGGACCTAGGTTGGTGTGGATAATTCTATATCATATTTTTTTTTCTCTCTGTGTGCCTACTAAAATTTATTGTTGACAGGTATAGGATTGAATGTCTGTCCAAATGTTTGATGATGTAATTAAAACTTGCTATGTTCTTGTCCTTTTGCTTAGGTTTAAGATGTTTTTACCTTGTGATTGGTTTATTACTGTAGATACTACGTTTAAGACTTTGTTTTGTTTTGGTTTAAGATATTTTATCTTATCAGTGGTTTGTAGTAGCTTTAGTGTTTTCCCTGAATTTTCTTTATTTTTGTGGCCCTGCATTTTCTGATGTTTTGTCCAGCCTTGTGGCTTATCATTAAAAGAAAAATTTTGCATTTAGTGAATGAAAATTATTTTTCTTGGGGGAGGAAGGTGTTATGTTAAAGTAGGTTATTTAATTGTTTATAAATAAATTCGGTCTTCGGCAGGAGTAAAAGTTAACTGCCCTTTTCATAAGAGTTCGGTGATAACCTTCGCTCCTCCTCGTCGTTAATTAGTGAATTGCCATTAACTCTTTTGTTTATTTTTCTTTCCGAGTGTTTGGTGTTTAGTGAGAGCCGTGGACGAGACTACTGCTGCCTGGAATGTTCAGTTCGGACCGTGCCTTGATCACAGACGTATATCCTAATTCAGCAGCCATTGGTAGACGCCTCTTTTATTCCCTCATAAGGAATTGTGCCTTTGGAGGATTATTTCGCTGGTGTCTTTGAGCCACCCGCGGTAAATTGTACACTTCGTTGGATCACGCTCTACGTATGCAGGGGTTTTGTCACCTGCGATAGCCACCTCGCTTGTTACGTCCTGCAAGTGTATGTGTCACTTGCGACCTTCGCTTGGCGTTATTTTCCCCGCCTGAGGATTCTGCGGGAAGGCGGTGCCGTCGTTCCGTCCCGGCACTGTTGGAGGTACTATTGCCGTGATCCAAGAGCGTCATCACATCTGTTACGCTGCTCGTGTGTGGACCAAGGGTCCGTGAGGAGGAAAGTAGGGAGTCATTAGGCTACCCAGGTAAAGTTACGATCTTTTTATTATCGTTACGGATATTCCCAGCCCGTTTTCCTGGTGTTAATGATACTCCCTCTGATGCTGATGAACGTTCGTCCCCTATCTGTCATCTAATCCATGTGTGGATAAGTACGGTTATAAGTATTTCCACGGATAGGTAATACAGTGTTGAGATATGTACATATATCTTTAAATTATGACTCTCAGCATAATTCTTTTATGTAAATGTATAAGTATTTATGCCTTTAATTTAATGTGGTATGTGTATTTGTATGCTGCCTTGAGTTATGTTTTATAATTGGGTATTTGGTTTAGCCTTTAATGTTTGTGTGTGTAGGTAAGTAATTTTAAGGTTTTTCTGCCTTTTCATATCTCCTGTCTTCCTTATTCCTATCTGTTTAGTAATAGGGTAATGGTTTGTTGATATTTGTGGGCCCGGCTTAATATATGAGCCATACTTTTGATCTGTTTAGTTTTTCTTTGTTAGGGTTAAGATTATTAGATATAGGTCAACCTTGTGTATTTAGAGGACTGTATATTAGTCCTCCAGGACATTTTTGTTTACTCATTGTTGTTTGTCTTAGGAGCTTTTTGTTACTCCTGGTGCAAGGTTGAATTTATTTAAGTGTATTGTAATAAATATTGTTAGATTTTTCCAGTGTTTTTGTTCTGTCTTCCCCCAGTTCACCGTGTTACATAAATAATGTACTGCCTACGATTCCTTTAAAAAAATCAAAGTTTAAAGAACCAGAACTACGGCCTACACAGGTCGTAACAAGTGGCGACCGTGACAGGATCGTACGCAGGTGTACTCGGTGTTTGGGGGAGCAGTTCAGCTCTGGAGGGATTTGACAGTATTTATTGTTGATATTTTATTTTTGGTTTAGTTGCTTTCCTTCCCCATAGGATATTATTTTCATTAAAATGAAGGACTTTACTTTTGACCCGTCGGAATTCTTGGGTTTGGCTGACTGTTTGAAATATTTAGGAGTTTTGACAAGGGCTTATTTGGTACAGTGTGCCCGGTGGTTGGAGATCCCTCATAAGTCCTCTGACACTCGGGCCAATTTGTTAAAACTGGTTAAGGAAAAAGTGTCCCAAGATTTGGCTGAGGGTAATGAGGTAGCTAGCGGCCTAGCCAGTGATTTTGAGAGTGGCACTGATTTTGGGTCGGACCAAGAAGGATCCATAGTCGATGATGTGAGCATAAATCCTGGTTTGTCCCTGTTCGCTGATTCCCCTGCAGTAAAGGTTATGTATGAAGGTCTGGCCAATTTTCCTACTCCGGCCAGGGCTGTTAAAAATGTCATTATATCAACTAACCCCTTTTTAGCTGAGGAGGCTGTTCCCAACCATGTAACACCTGCTCATGTAATGGGGCAGGAGGAGTTCCATGTAATTTGTAAGAGAATTGAGTTATTGAAGCTGCAGTTTGAGGAGGACGTGAGGGCCCGGAAACATGAGATTGAGTTGCTCAAGCTTAAGCTTGAGCTGGCCAAGGTGCAAGGGTCCCCTAATCATGTTAGTTCTCCCTATAGCTCATCATCAGACAAATTTAATATTTCGGGTGCACTAAAGTTAATTCCAGTTTTTGATGAGGGGAGCGTACCAGAATTTTTTAAAGCTTTTGAGAGAGTTGCCACCCGGTTGCCTTGGCCCACAGAAATGTGGACGGTACTCATACAGTGTAGATTGACGGGCAAGGCACTGCGGGTGTGTAATGCATTGGAAGAGGGCCTTGCCAGAGATTATGACAAAGTAAAGGCTTTGTTTCTCAGGGCCTATGATTTGGTCCCTGAGGCCTATCGCCAGAGATTCCGAACCACTGGCAAGCCCAATTCTATGTCTTATGTTGAGTACGCTCGTCTCAAGGAGGAGCAGTTTAACAACTGGCTGGAAAGTTGTCAAGTTGCTTCCTTCTCTTCCTTGAGGGAACTGATGGTACTGGAGGAGTTTAAGAAGGTGTGTAGTAAAGAATTGAGGGTTCATCTGGAGGACACTAAAATTTTAACTTTGTCCAAGGCGGCTCAGGTAGCTGATGAGTTTGTCCTGACCCATCGGGCTGGGTCAGGTAACTTCTCGTCCTCATACCCTAATAATAATAGTAATTTGTCTTCTAAGTCAAATAATCCCTTTAAAAACCAATCTAGTACCCCAAATAGTAGCATGAGTAATCATGTTGGTAGTGGCTTCAGAAAGGACTTGAGTGGTGGGCACACTCTGGTTTTTTCTAACCGTGGCAATTCGGGTAAAACTAATCAAATTAGAGGTAATTGCTTTTGGTGTAATAAGCCAGGGCATCGACAAGCTGAATGTAGAGCCAGGAGCCGTTACCTCCAAAAGAATCAAAATAATGTTAATCAGCCTACGCCAATCTCACTAATTTCAAATAATTCTATTTCAGAGAGTAAGAATGGTAAAACTGTTGATCCCCAGGTTAGTAGTGAACCAGATGTAGGTAAAGTAAAACCTGTATTGTGTGAGTCCACTGGTAATTTATGACCATTTAACAAATATGTCTACCCCGGAAAATTGAAATCTGAAACCTCTACACTTTATGTTAAGTTCTTGAGGGACACAGGATCCGCTAGATCTTTGGTGTTAGCAGGGTCCTTGTCTAACTTAGTTCCCTATACTGGAGAATACGTGGTCCTGGGAGGATTTCCCGATACGGTGGTATCTGCTCCTTTAGTAAGGGTGGAGCTGTCCTTCCCAGGGTATCACAAGGTTACTGAGCTGGCGGTAGTTGAGAGCCTGCCGATACCAGGAATAGACGGAATCCTTGGGAATGATATGTTGAGTGCAGAGGGGCAGGAATTATTTCCTATTGTTTCGGTCACGGCTTGCCCTGTGGCAATAACTACTCGAGCCTCTGCTAAGCGTGCAGCAGAAGCTGATAATGATGATGACCTAGATTTAAGTAATTTAGAAGTAGAGGTAGAGAAGCCCAGGCTAGTAGAAGGTAGTAGTAGTAGCAGTAGTTCTAGTTTTGGAGTGTTTAAATTATTGAAATCCGATTGTGACCGTCTCTCTTTCCTACAGGCTCAAAAAGATGAATTTTCATTTGAGTTAGGTAATACTGACGATTTGACCAAGCCCAGGTTTGTGGTTTTGAAAGGATTGTGGTATAGGGTCAGTCGTCCCCCAACTCATCAACTAAATGTGACTTCTTGTTTAAGACAAATTGTCGTACCTACCAAGTTTAGGGAGGCTGTGTTAAGCCTTGCACATGAGGACTCCTTTTCTGGCCACTTAGGCTTAAGTAGGTTGAGTAAAGGTTTTTGGTGGCCAGGAATGAAGTCTTCGGTGAAGAAATTTGTAAGAACTTGTGAAGTGTGTCAGGTGATGGGTAAACCCAATCAACCTATTCCCAAGGCTCCTCTTAACCCAATTCCTTCAATTGGAGAACCCTTTGCAGAATTGGTAATTGATGTGGTAGGACCGCTGCCTAGGACGAAGTTAGGGTTTACGCATCTCCTGACCATAATGGATAGAGCATCACGTTTTCCTGAGGCCTTTCCAATGAAGAAAATAACCTCAAAAGCTGTGTTTGACAAATAAGTGGAGTTTTTCTCCAGGTATGGACTGCCTCGTAAAATTCAGTCAGATTGTGGCTCGAATTTTACAAGCAGGGTATTTAAGAGTAAGTGTGCTGAACTGGCCATTCAGCACATTACCAGTGTACCCTACCATCCTGAGAGTCAGGGTGTGGTGGAGAGATTTCACCAGACCCTTAAGTGTATATTAAAAAAATATTGTTATACTGCAAGGCGAGACGACTTGACGCCCAAGCGGCTCTACTGCAAGGCGAGACGACGTGACGCCCAAGCGGCTCTACTGCAAAGGCGAGACGACGCGATGCCCAAGCGGCTCTACCGCTAAGGCGAGGCGACGCGACGCCCAAGCGGCTCTACCGCAAAGGCGAGACGACGCGACGCCCAAGCGGCTCTACCGCAAAGGCGAGGCGACGCGACGCCCAAGCGGCTCTACCGCAAAGGCGAGGCGAGGCGACGCCCAAGCGGCTCTACCGCAAAGGCGAGGCGACCCGACGCCCAAGCGGCTCTACCGCAAAGGCGACGCGACGCCCAAGCGGCTCTACCGCAAAGGCGAGGCGACCCGACGCCCAAGCGGCTCTACCGCAAAGGCGAGGCGACGCGACGCCCAAGCGGCTCTACCGCAAAGGCGAGACGACGCGACGCCCAAGGGGCTCTACCGCAAAGGCGAGACGACGCGACGCCCAAGCGGCTCTACCGCAAGGCGAGACGACTCAACGCCCAAGCGGCTCTACCGCAAAGCAAGACGACTCAATGCCCAAGTCTTCGCCACGTCACCCTACATATAAGTAACAAGAAAACCCTTGTTTTTATGTAACAATTGTAAGGGGTTGCCTTTTCTATGTTGAAATCCATATGAAAACCCTAATTTCCAATTGTTCCGTAACCGAAATACAATCCACGCTATTTACAAAGGGTATTACTTTTAGCGCAGCTGAAATGACGAGCCAATAGTTTTTAACGAGGGTTAATTACCCCCGCGCTAGTTAGCGGGGGGTGGGGAAGGGTAGCTTGCTACCCCTCCCCCCTCCACACACCGGTGACTTGCTTCACTTCACTTTTGGCTCGGCGGTGATCAGACGTGTCTGCTCATCGCCTTCGTGACAGCCTTTAATTTTCTGCTTTTTCTTTTCAGCTTGTGTGATTGGTTGGAAGTTGACCTTCAGTTATTTTCTTTACTATGCGTACATGCCCTGGAGTTGCCGGCCGTCCTTGTGGGACTTTCATGTCGGACGTTATTACGGATCCACACACCCTCTGTCCTCAATGTCAGGGCCGACGGTGCGACCAGGATAACATGTGCCGTGAGTGCAGGGAGTGGTCTGCCTCCCAGTGGGAGAGGTTTGGCTGTCGGCGTAAGAAGAAGTCCAAGAGAGACCGTTCTCCTCCGGGGTTAGCCTTGAAGGAGGAAGGTTCTCGGGACTCTTCTTCCGCCGCCCAAACCTCCTCCGAAGCTCCCCCTCGTCCGCCTCCTAAGGAGAGTCGTCGAAGTGGGAGCGCAGGCCCTTGTTCTGTTTCCCTACCTTCGGTGGGGGGAGAGGGCGTCGCCTCCCATAGCGAGGCGGTTCCCCCTCCTCCTCCGGGGGAGGTTATTGATAATAATGCTTTATCCAGTGATGGTCTTTTAGAGATTTGGTCGTCCCTGGGGCTTAAGGGCTTGCCCTCCAGGGTCGCTCTTATTGACCTTGTCTTGTTGGGGGCCGCTGTTAAACAGTCGCCGGTGGTAGCGGAGGTAGACCCTCTGTCTATTGTCGACGTCGTGGTGACAGAGGCCTCCGACGTGGCTGGGCCTTCTGCCGCAGGTGCTGTTGCTGGTGATGGTGCTCAAGGCTCTCCTCCTCCTTCCGTGCATCCTTCGAAGGGGGAAGTGAGTCCTTCGGTCTCGACTGCTGCCCAGCCTCCTTCTGAGGGAAGTGTTTTGACGGAGACTCCCCTTCGGAGGACCGATGGTCCCGACGATCTCCCCCGAGGCCGCCTCCGCCGTAAGGCTCACCGCCCTCTACGCCACAAGGGCCTCCCTTCCCCTTACAGGGGGACTAAGAGGCGCCTTTTTGGGTCTTCGTCCTCCGGGGGGGACTCTCCTCGTCAGCCTCAACCGACTGCTCCGCCCTCCTTGAACCTCTCTGCAGACCGCTCACCATCTCCTGCCGGATCTTCGCCTTCTGGAGAACTCGTCACCCGACGGGCAACGGTCCCTTCGGGGCTAAGGGATTCTTCCCTTACGCGAGCAGGGCTAGCGCACAAGCGCTCTCCTGCTCGCCAACGCTCTCCTGCTCGTCGACGATCTCCTGCTTGCCAAGACTCTCCTGCTCGTCGGCTCTCTCCTGATGTTCGCCCCCCTCGTCAGCTCTCTTCCGAGCGTCAGCGCTCATTTGAGGACCATCGCCCTGCGGTCTCTGACCACCCTTTAGTTCCTGCTGAACTCCCTGCTCACCATCCGCCTGGTCCTGTGGCTACGCAACATCGTGCTGCGCGTGTGTCAGAAACACATGTTCGCCAACGCGCCAGCGATCTTCCCGTTCCTGCTCATGAACGCGCCGCACCGCCTGTCCTCTCACAGGACACGCGTCGACCTTCTGCTCGCCAGCGATCACCTACACGCCAGCGATTACCTCCTCGCCAGCGTTCACCTGCTTGCCAGCGCGCACAGGCGATCTTAGTATCGCCCATTCAACAGCGACAACTAGTGCGACGACGTTCGCCAACGCCCCTGAAGGAACATGATTCGCCAGCTTCTAGCTCGCCATCGCGCGATCGCCCGCCTGCATATGCTGCTCGCCATCGCTCGCCATTGCACGATCGCCCTCCTGCGCATGCTGCTCGCCATCGCACGACCCTGCATGATCGCCCGCTTACGCATGCTGCTCCTCATCGCACAACCCTGAACGATCGCCCTCCTGCGGATGCTGATCACCATCGCACCCCTTCACGCGATCATTCACCTGCACATGCTGCTTGCCATCGCACAACCCTGCACGATCGCCAGCTTACGCATGCTGCTCCTCATCGCACAACCCTGAACGATCGCCCTCCTGCGGATGCTGATCACCATCGCACACTATCACGCGATCATTCACCTACGCATGCTGCTCGCCATCGCTTACCATTACGCGGTCATTCACCTGCACATGCTGCTCACCATCGCACATCAGTGCGTCGACATACCACAGCTCGTCATCGATCGCCTGTGGATCTACATCGCCAGCGATCTTCTTCACCTACGCGGCAGCACGATCCCTCGCCATCGCGCCATCGCGCCATCGCTTGCGTTCGTCGCCTCGGACACGTGTTCATTTACCTGCCCACCCTCACGCCCACTCGCCTACGCGCCCGCGCGATCGCTCGCCTGCGAGCCCGCGCGACCGCTTGCCTGTGCGCCCGCGCGATCATCCACCTGCGCGCCCACGCGATCGCTCGCCCGCACTCCCGCGCGACCATAGTCCACAGCCGGTGGTAGCAGCAGGGACGCGTGCTCCTAGACGGCACTCGGGATCACCTCCATCCAAGCACAGGTTGGTAGTGCAGGACGAAGACAGGTCAGTACAGCATTCTTCCCCACCTTCTTTTCAGGCAGGTACCGTCGTGTCCACTCCAAAGGATCGCCCGATCCCTTTCACCTTAGCGAGGATTTCGGACTCTGTGTCCTTGGAGCAGCAGACTTGGTTTGGTCCGCTGGCACGGGCGTTAGTGAGGGTTATGAAACCAGCACTTGCCGGCCAGGGTAACAGACCAGCGGCTGTCTCTCCTACGCTGAAGAGAAAGAGAGGAGTGGACTTCGTGGTGACTTCCCCCAGGGCAAAGTTGGTTCCCAAGAGGTCGGTCTCGAAGGTCCCCTCTCCTGCACGAGTACTCTCACCTTCTCCCGTGGACGAGGCCTTTCCGTCCTCAGGTGAGTTCAGTGGGGCGGTAGTCTTCCCCTCGGCACCAGGAGGGGAGACTTCGCTTCAGGCAGGAGAATCGTCTCGTGAGGAAGGGGCCCCTCGAACCTCGTTGTTGGGATCCTGTATCCCTCCCAGGAGGGAACCCAAGGATTCCAAGACCATCCCTAAATCCTCTGCAAGGATTCGTCAGGAACCCACGACTACCCAGGGGAATGTCCACGTATCACCCCAGGAAGAGATTCCTGGGGCAGGAGACTTAGCTGCCAGCCCTCAGGGAGGAGAACAGCAAGAGTCTGAACATGCCTTCTGGCAGGTCCTAAGCCTGATAAGGCAACTTAACAGACTTACGGATCCAGTCATCCCCCCCGTGAAGGCAAAGACACGATTCTGGATGAAGTGTTTGACGCTCGGAAGGCCCCTAAGACCAGTGCAGCTCTGCCCTGGTCTCGGGGGATGAAGAGTGCCAGAGCTAGGGCTAATGCTCAGCTCGCACTTCTTGCCTCCTCCAGTCGTTCCACTGCCGGGAACAAGCTCATCCCTCCTCCTCGCCTTCAGCAGAGGAGGTATTTCGAGATCCTGGGTGAGCACAACCTCGCTCTTCCTCTCCATCACTCTGTGGAGGAGCTGGCGAAGGGAGTTCCCTAGGAGAAACTCTCTGCCTGGCAGGTGTCGTTCTCGGCGGCAGAGACCCTTAACCACGAGAAGGTCGCTAAATGTGCCATGCAGGCCACTTCGTGGCTGGACTTCTGGTTAGGATCTCTGGGCATCCTATTGCGATCGGAGGACTTGTCCAAGGAGACCAATAGGAAGGCCTTAGAGACTTTCTTGCTCTCGGGCACCCGCTCCATCGAGTTTTTGGCGCACCAGGTTACCACCCTGTGGGCCAACTCGGTGTTGAAGCGTCGCGATGCTGTGTCCGAGAGATTCCATCCGAAGGTCCCCGCCGTAGATGTGTGTAGGCTCCGACATGCCTCCCTCCTGGGGGAGAGCCTGTTTGAGCCTCAAGACTTGGAGCGAACGGCTGAGAGGTGGAGGAAATCCAGCACGGACTCCCTCCTCCACAGGGCCCTTACAACTCGGCCCTATAAGCCTCCAGCCCCGCCACAACAGCAGCAACAGCCTCGTAAGGCTCCCAAACAGGCACCGGCAGCTAAGAAAGTGGTGTCTAAGCCCCAGCCCTTTCCAGCCAAGGTCAAGAGGGAAGGTAAGTCTTCCAGGGGAGGCAAGACTTCTAGGGGTGGCGGCCGCTGCCGCAAGCCCTAGGGGTGGCAGTCCCCCTGCATGTCCACCTGTGGGGGGATGCCTTCAGCGTTGCGTCCGCAGGTGGCAACATCACGGGGCCGATGCTTGGACGGTCTCAGTGATCGGCCAAGGTTATCGCGTCCCGTTCACGTCATCTCAACCTCCCCTGACAGCGAATCCAGTGTCGTTGAGCTCCTATGCCATGGGATCGGCAAAGGGGCTGGCCCTTCAGGCCGAAGTCGAGACCATGTTCGAGAAGGGTGCTCTCCAGGAGGTCGTGGACGGCTCTCCAGGCTTCTTCAGTTGACTCTTTCTTATAAAGAAGGCTACTGGAGGCTGGAGACCCGTCATTGATCTCTTGGCTCTGAACAGGTTTGTCAAACAAACCCGGTTCAGCATGGAGACACCAGACACGGTCAGACTTGCGGTGAGACCACAAGACTTCATGTGTAAACTGGATCTAAAGGATGCGTACTTCCAGATCCCAATCCATCCATCTTCCAGGAAGTACCTGAGATTCTGCCTAGACAACAAGATCTACCAGTTCAAGGTGCTGTGTTTCGGTCTCTCCACAGCTCCTCAGGTGTTCACCAGAGTGTTCACCCTGATTTCGACTTGGGCGCACAGGAACGGCATTTGTCTCCTTCGTTACCTAGACGATTGGCTGATCCTAGCAGACTCGGAGTCGACCCTTCTTCGGCACCGAGACAGGCTTCTAGATCTTTGCCAGGATCTGGGGATTGTGGTAAACCTCGAGAAGTCCTCTCTGTAGCCGTCCCAACGACTGGTTTATCTAGGCATGCTAATAGACACCAATCTCCACAAAGCCTTTCCATCAGACGACCGGATAGCAAGGCTGAGGAGGGTGGCGGAACCTTTCCTCAGGCGAAAAGAACTCCACGCCCAATCGTGGTTGCGTCTCTTAGGCCACCTATCCTCCCTGGCCCGTCTGGTTCCAAACAGCCGCCTCAGGATGAGATCCCTTCAATGGCGGCTCAAGTCCCGGTGGAATCAAGGATCCGATTCCCCGGACATTCTGATCCCAATGGGGTCTCCGGAACAGACGGACTTGCGGTGGTGGCTGGCCGACGAGAACCTGCGAAAGGGAGTGAGTCTTCTCGTCCTCCCCCCGGAATTGACTCTGTTTTCGGACGCGTCAAAAGAAGGGTGGGGGCCGCACGTTCTGAACCAGAGGGCCTCAGGCCTTTGGTCAGAATCAGAAAAGTGCCTACACATCAATCTGCTAGAATTGAAGGCCATTTTTCTGGCCCTTCAACAGTTCCAACGGTTCCTGGCGGGTCACTATGTGGTGGTGATGAGCGACAACACCACGGTAGTGGCTTATATCAACAAGCAGGGAGGCATTTTTTCGCAACAGCTATCCCATCTTGCAGTAGAGACTCTGAGGTGGACCGAAACCCACTTGATAACACTATCAGCTCGCTTCATTCCTGGCAAGAGGAATGTGCTCGCCGACAGTCTGAGCAGGGCTTCGCAGATAGTGAGTACCGAGTGGTCTTTGGATCCTCAGATAGCGAACAAAGTCCTGACTTTGTGGGGTTCCCCGACGGTGGACTTGTTCGCGACAGCCTTGAACTTCAAGCTGCCCCTGTACTGCTCACCAGTCCCGGACCCCAAGGCACTCTGGCAAGATGCTTTCCAGCAACGGTGGGACGACATCGACGTGTACGCCTTCCCACCATTCTGTCTGATGAGAAGGGTGCTCAACAGGACCAGACTATCGGTCAACTGTTCCATGACTCTAGTAGCTCCGCTATGGCATCACGCGGAATGGTTTCCGGACCTTCTGCAACTCCTGACGGAACTCCCAAGGGAGCTTCCTCCACGACACGAGCTTCTCAGACAACCCCACTCCGGTGTCCCTCACAGGGCCGTAGCCTCGCTTCGGCTTCACGCCTGGAGACTATCCAGCGTCTCCTCGCGGAGAAAGGCTTTTCGCAACAGGTTGCGGAGAGAATGTCTCGGCACCTGCGAAGGTCCTCTGAGGGAGTCTACCAAGCGAAGTGGAGAGTCTTTTGTGGTTGGTGTCGTGGAAGGGGTATCTCTCCACTCGATGCCACTATTCCAGCAATAGCGGACTTCCTCGTGTATCTGCGAGAAGAAATGCGCCTTTCTGTCTCGGCAGGGAAAGGCTATCGCTCAGCCTTAAGCTTGGCCTTCAGATTGAAGGGCGTGGATATTTCTTCATCGCTAGAACTCTCTTTACTCATACGTAGCTATGAGCTTACCTGCCCCCAGTCGGAAGTGAGACCCCCTCCTTGGAACGTGGTTCGAGTCCTCAGGTCTCTCAAGAGACCTCCCTTCGAGCCATTACGCCAGGCCTCCGATCGCCACCTGTCTTGGAAGACGGCTTTCCTACTCGCCTTGGCCTCGGCCAAGCGAGTTAGTGAACTTCATTGTCTCTCGTACGACATCGCCCATTCAAGGGGATGGGGGGAGGTAACGTTCAGGTTCGTCCCTGAGTTTGTGGCCAAGACTCAGAATCCTGGAGTGCCGGATCCTCGGTTCGACTCTTTCAGTATCGCGAGTCTCCGTTCAGTAACAAACGACCCAGACCAGCTGCTACTATGCCCAGTGAGGTGTCTGAGGTACTACTTGAAGAGAACGGCTGCAGTCCGTCCTCATGTGCGAGCTTTGTTTGTGAGCACAGGCAGGACAAAGAGGAGGGTCACCAGGAACACCATCTCTGCTTGGATTTGAAAGGGTTATCCACCATGCCCTGAATCCTGACCCTCCTCCGTCACGTCGCCCTCGGGCCCACGATGTCAGGGGTATTGCTACATCCCTGGCCTTCAAGAGAAACTTCTCTGTGACGCAGGTACTTCAAGCTGGGGTCTGGAAGCGCCAAACGACCTTCACAGCCCACTACCTGCAAGACGTAACCCACAGGAGCCTCGATACGTTCTCTATCGGCCCTGTGGTGGCTGCACAACAGCTGGTCTAACCTCAGGCTCCTTTTTGGATAAGTAGCAGTAGGTTGAGGGCATTGTTACCCGGTCTTAGTCTGTGTGAATGAAAGAGTATGTCTGACCCTTACTTCTTTCTTCATTCTCCCCTCTCTTGGGGAAGCAGCATCCTGGTCCTCGCATAGCTGACCTCGACCTCTGCAGGTAACCCATGCTTCTTTGTGCTCCTAGTATTAAGGTTAATACTGTTGCGTCTCCCATACCCTGACGAAGTGGTATGGGGAACGTCCTATCCTAGAATTCCTATCTGAAGGTCTCAAGGTCAACTTCATAGGACGAGTCACACTCTCCTCCTCACACTGCTTATGTAGGCCACTCGTTCCTAGCGATGCTAGGAACCTGTGAGGTACAGGGGCTCCCTCTCTCTAGTGCTGCTCACTGAGGGATCGAGCCCCCGGGCAAGCCGAAGTCAGTAAGGCTGGGGACTTTCCACCCTTCCTAAGGGGTAAGTCACCCTTTGTAAATAGCGTGGTTTGTATTTCGGTTACGGAACAAATGACAAATTCGAAGATAATTTGTATTTTTCCTAACCAATCAAACCTTAGCTATTTACACATATGTGCCCGCCATCCCTGACCCCCAAGTCAAGTCCTACCTCCAAGTGAAGTGAAGCAAGTCACCGGTGTGTGGAGGGGGGAGGGGTAGCAAGCTACCCTTCCCCACCCCCCCGCTAACTAGCGCGGGGGTAATTAACCCTCGTTAAAAACTATTGGCTCGTCATTTCAGCTACGCTAAAAGTAATACCCTTTGTAAATAGCTAAGGTTTGTATGGTTAGGAAAAATACAAATTATCTTCGAATTTGTCATTTTAGAATAACTCATGTAGATATAGATTTTAGAAAGGATGTCCAGTATATATGGTATTTTTGACACTTAGAATGGTAAAAATGAAGTGTCGTTAGGTCAACTCGACAGAGATGTCACATGGAGCATTCACAGTAGGTTTTTTGGTCTCACATAATGTAAGGGGAATTATTAGAGACAATGATAGAACATGGAAAACGTTCAGTGGGATGCACCAGAAATGCTTTGAAACGAAATTGAATTATAAGTTGTTCCGTAACCGAAATACAAACCACGCTATTTACAAAGGGTTATTACTTTTAGCGTAGCTGAAATGGCGAGCCATTAGAATTTAACGAGGGTGTATTACCCCCGCGCTAGTTAGCGGGGGGGTAGGGGAGTGGTAGCTAGCTACCCCTCCTCCCCCTCACACACAGGTGAATACTCACTTTCACTTTTGGCTCGGACTGTGACAGACGTCTCTGTCTTGGTCCTCGCTTGGCAGCCATTGTCTGTTTTGTCTTTACTTAATCGCTTACTTTTCTTTTACTCAATATATATGTAAACATGTTTTCATGTTTGTATATATATTTGAGTATAGAAATAAGTAAGTTTCCTTTTCAGATGTGTGTGTGTAGTGTACGATATCTACGTGGAGGCCTCGGCAGTTAGGCCACCACGGCCTAATTTTATGGGTTGCGATCGAGTTTGACTTCGGTCTTTCTCTCTCTCTCTCTCTTGAGGTCGTTCACCCTTTTACTATGTTTTACTACGCCCTTGTAGCTTCCTTCCCGTGTGGGTGGGGTTGCTACGCCGTACATTTTGTCTCAATTAGTTTATGAATCTAATTGTAGTTGTTATTTTTCAGCTTGTAGAACGATTCCTTTCGGGGTTTTCGTTTTTTTCCTTAGTGTTCATTCATTTTTAAATTACATAATTACATAGTTACATAATTATAATTGTTATAATTCTGTTTTGGTTACAGCTCTCCTTCAGCGAGTGTAAGTGGTTGTGAGGGCACGTGCCTGTTGTGTAATTCTTGTTCCTTTTCCTCGGGATTCCTCTTCGGAGCCTTCCCGGGGGAATGAATGTGTACTAATATTATTTGTTTTATTTTTTTACAGTTACCGATCTAGTTCGTTTCTGTAATATAGCAACGGTGTGAGCTGTCTGGTTGAGTCCTGGGGATTCGGCTGTGGCTGCCTCCCCCCTTGTATTGTCGTCAGGGGCGTGTCTCCTTCTACTGGTAGTACTCCCGTGTCGACGGACAGCTCTCCAGTTCATTTTAGAACAGTCAGGAGGCTTGCCTCCTTGGGCGGATAACTTTCCTTCCGAGGGAAGTTTTTTCCGGTCCAGGCTTGAGCTTTTCCTCTTTTGGGGGGTTCTTCTCTTGCCTTTTTTCGTGCGACTATGCTCTTGGTGCTGAGCGGTCGCACCTGCAGTTTCGCTCAAGGGGCTGGGCAACTGCAGGAGCTCCTCTTCGGAGGATTGCCCCTTTTAGGTCACTGGCTGACCAGTCTCTTCCACGAAGTGTTTCTCTTTCGTTCGCGAGAGAGTACACTCATAGAGACTCCTCTTCGGAGGTTTCTTCTGTTGCTGTTGCTGTTGGCCTCCCTCGCCGTAAGGCCTCGTCGTAAGGGCCTCTCATCTCCCTATAAGGGTGCTTGAGGCGCCTTTTTGAATCTCCGTTTGCAGCCTACAACTTCTTTTTCTCGATCTTCCGTCTTGGTGCAGATGGACAGCAGTCTAATCTCGTCTTCCGACGGGCAACGGTCTTCCCGACGGACAACGGTCTTCCCGACGGACAGCGGTCTTCCGACGGACATCAGTCTCCCGGCGGACAACGATCCCTTCGGGGCAAAGGGTTGCCCCCACGGGGGTTCTTCCCTTGCGTGTCAGGGTTTCCCTGCGCGCCCTTCTGTTCGTCAGCGCTCTCCTGTTCGTCAGCGCTTTCAAGATGATCTTCCCTGCGGTTCCTGTTACGTGCCCTGTGCGCCCACGTTCGCCCTCGCGATCTAGAACTTCGGTTCAGGTCGGGGTCAAGGACTCTTCTTCTTTGCGCAGGCTTCCACGCGTAGCCTTCTGCTCGTCAGCGATCATCAGCTCGTCAGCGATCATCAGCTCGTCAGCTATCATCAGCTCGCCAGCGATCGTCAGCTCGTCAGCGATCATCAGCTCGCCAGCGATCTCCGGATCGCCCACGTGTGTTACAGCTGGCACGCCAACGTTCTCCAACACTTCTGAAGGAACATGGTTCGCCAGCTACTAGCTCAACTGCGGATGCTGATCGCCATCGCGCGACCCTCAACTGCAGATGCTGATCGCCATCGCGCGACCCTCAACTGCGGATGCTGATCGCCATCGCGCGACCCTCAACTGCGGATGCTGATCGCCATCGCGCGACCCTCAACTGCGGATGCTGATCGCCATCGCGCGACCCTCAACTGCGGATGCTGATCGCCATCGCGCGACCCTCAACTGCGGATGCTGATCGCCATCGCGCGACCCTCAACTGCGGGTGCTGATCGCCATCGCGCGACCCTCAACTGGAACGATCGCCCTCCTGCAGATGCTGATCACCATCGCACCCTTTCACGCGATCATTCACCTGCGCATGCTGCTCGCCATCGCACAACCCTGAACGATTGCCCGCTTACGCATGCTGCTCCTCATCGCACAACCCTGAACGATCGCCCTCTTGCGGATGCTGATCACCATCGCACAACCCTGAACGATCGCCCTCTTGCGGATGCTGCTCACCATCGCACCCTTTCACGCGATCATTCACCTGCGCATGCTGCTCGTCATCACACAACCCTGAACGATTGCCCGCTTACGCATGCTGCTCATCGCACCACCCTGAACGATCGCCCTCCTGCAGATGCTGATCACCATCGCACCCTTTCACGCGATCATTCACCTGCGCATGCTGCTCGCCATCGCACAACCCTGCACGATTGCCCGCTTACGCATGCTGCTCCTCATCGCACAACCCTGAACGCTCGCCCTCTTGCGGATGCTGATCACCATCGCACCCTATCACGCGATCATTCACCTACACATGCTGCTCGCCATCGCTTACCGCCAGCGATCTTCTTCACCTACGCGGCAGCACGATCCCTCGGCGCGCCCGCGCGATCGCTCGCCTGCGCGCCCGCGCGATCGCTCGCCTGCGCGCCCGCGCGACCGCTCGCCTGCGCGCCCGCGCGACCGCTCGCCTGCGCGCCCGCGCGACCACTCGCCTGTGCGCCCGCGCGACCCTTCGCCTTTGCGCGACCGTTCGCCCTCGCGCGACCATAGTTCGCGGCGAATTCCACAGCCGGTGGTAGCAGCAGGGACGCGTGCTCCTAGGCGGCACTCGGGATCACCTCCATCCAAGCACAGGTTGGTAGTGCAGGACGAAGACAGGTCAGTACAGCATTCTTCCCACCTTCTTTTCAGGCAGGAACCGTCGCGTCCTCTCCAAAGGATCGCCCGATCCCTTTCACCTTAGTGAGGATTTCGGACTCTGTGTCCTTGGAGCAGCAGACATGGTTTGATCCGCTGGCACGGGCGTTAATGAGGGTTATGAAACCAGCACTCACCGGCCAGGGTAACAAACCAGCGGCTGTCTCTCCTACGCTGAAGAGAAAGAGAGGAGTGGACTTCGTGGTGACTTCCCCCAGGGCGAAGTTGGTTCCCAAGAGGTCGGTCTCGAGGGTCCCCTCTCCTGCACGAGTACTCTCTCCTTCTCCCGCCCTGGAAGGATTTTTGGCGGGGGGGCTTTCCGTTCAAGATTTCTCCATCGGACAAGGGATGACTGCTTACCTCTTCCTCTGGGAGCTTACCAGGTTCTTTCCCTCCTCGGTTACGGCCCGAGGTTTGGTTCAAGGAAGCTACAGGAAGATCAAGGGTACTTTCCTCCTCTCGAGCTCAGGCACCTTGGCCTTTCGTCGTTAAGTATCTACTTGCGGACAAGCTCGATGTTGTACCATCTGGACGCGCTGACTGAAGGCTTCCTTCGGGTGTCTCATCTGTGGAGGTCAACGACCTCAGACACCCTTCCATCCTTGAGAAGAGTTTTGTCTTTGCCCAAGGACAGAGACTTAGACATCTGCTGTGCGGAGTAAATCGACTTCCGGTTTCACTCCTCCAAGGCGCTTTCTTCCAGACTCTGCAGGGCTCCAGCTCCCTTTTCTTTCAACCACGTCGGCCTAAGTTATCGGCTACGACAACTGGGACAAGGTGTCCAATTGCAGTTTCCTCCTGTCAGGAACAGATGGCACGGGAGACTCCCCCGGGGGGGCATAGTCCTAAAAGGAGTTCACGAACTCTAGGATTGCAGGTTTTTTCGCTGGGAGGATGCTTAAGGTTACTCATCCGAATGACAGCTTCCCGATGCCCATTCCCGCACAATCTCTGTGAGTAGCCAAGGATATCGCGCCTGCCGTCTCTGTCAGCGAATTCAGTGTCTCTGAACCTCTATGCCATAGCATCAGCAGAGTTGCCCGGTTGGGCAGAATGATCCATACCTTAGGCGAAGGTCTTCCTTAGGATCATCGACGGCTTCACCCCCGGCCCCCTCAGTCGATCCTTTCTTGTAAGGAAGGATCTGAGAGGGGATGTCCATAGTCGACCTCTCAGCCCTGATCAAGTTTGTCGAACAAACTTCGGCCAGCGTAGACCAGCAGAATCGATCAGACTGGTAACGAGGCGACAGGACTCCTTTAACCCTGGATCGGAAGGACGGGTACTTTCAGTTTCCATTCCATCCATCTTCCAGGGTGCTCGTCGAATTCAGCCTAAACTGCAAGTATTCCTGCTTATGATGCAGTGTGGCTATCCCGCCGTGGCATAGCAGGTTTGTTTCCCCAGAGAACTCTCCCTGCCTTCCTCTTGGCCGCTCAGGTGCAGACTTCCGCCTCCTCTGCTGTTTGGAGGGCTGGTCAACTCCGGTAGGCTCGGGTTTCGACCTTCTTCAGCGCCGGGAAAAGCTTCCGAATGCTGACCATGAGTGTGGGCTCATGGTATTTTGCTTGGAGCCTTCTCTTCCTCTGCCTCAACATCTGGAGTATCTGGCCATGATATTGAGTCAACCGCCTTACCACGTTGGAAACCCCGCTTCTCGTCCGTCCAGCGAGGTTAAGCAACGTCGGTACTTGGATGGGTGACCACCTGGGGACGCCAGATTCTGTTACCACATCCTCCGAGCCTTCCTTTCGGTTGACTGTGGCAAGACTGAGGAGAGTCGCAGTACCTGTTTTCAGTCAAGC
Source organism: Palaemon carinicauda (assembly GCF_036898095.1). Classification (NCBI taxonomy): domain Eukaryota; kingdom Metazoa; phylum Arthropoda; class Malacostraca; order Decapoda; family Palaemonidae; genus Palaemon; species Palaemon carinicauda. The sequence goes on along the minus strand of NW_027169965.1, from coordinate 174,710 downwards.
AGAGTTTTCAGCCCTACCTTGGAACGTTTCCTAGTTCTTTCCTCATTGACCCGTTTATAGTCCGAACGGTCGCCTCAGGATAAGTTCCATTTGGGGCGATCCAAGTTCCGGTGGCTTCAGGCAATGTTTAACCGGACTCCCTGGCCCTATGGGACCAGCGGAACTATTAAACCTGCAATGGGTGTTGACCTATGGAGCCTCTTGATGGTAGTGGATATTCTCGTCCTTTCCCCACATTCTTGATGCGGTTCTCGGACTCGTCAAAGGAAAGGGGGGGGGGGCATGTTCCGGTCCAGGCCTATGGTCAAGACCTGAAGGATACCTCTCCATCATTCAGGCAGGCTCAAGGGCCTTAGTCTGGCCCCTCTTCAGATCCTACCGCTCCTGCCAAATCGCCCCGTTGCGTGTCGACTTCATGCTAACCAGCAGGGGACGCATTTTCACACCTTCACATCTTGCAGTAGAGATACCGGGATGATTGAGATTCTCTCAATTCCACCATCGGCTCTCTCATTCCAGGCAGGGGAATGTTTCTCTCAGACTATCCGAGCAGAGCCTCATAGAGAGAGTGTACCTAGGGGTCTTTGACCTTGGGTAACCAGCAAGTGCTGGTCTGGGGGACCTGATCGCGACAGCTTGGAACCTCAAGCTTCCGCTAGTTTTCCCCCCAGTCTCAGACCCCGAGACTCTGGCAAGATGCATTCCGGTGATGGTGGGACAACTTCGACGCCTGCGTCTTCCCTCCTTTTTGTCTGCGGACAATGGGTCTCAACAAAACCAGGTTGTCTGTCAACCTTTCAATGGGAGAGCTCCACTGGGACTATGCGCAGAACGGTTTCTGGACCCTCTGCTTCCCCTGACGGAACTCCCGGGAGAGCTTCTCCCACGGCGCAGACTACTCAAGCAACCACACTGCGACATCTCTCCCGAACCGGGGCGTCGCTTCGGCTTCATGCCTGGAGACACTACGCTTCCTCCTCTAGAAGAGACAACCCGCTACAGTCGCGGTACGGAGGTCGCGTCATCTGCGATAGTCATCCACAGGGGTCTCCCAGGCAAAGTGAAGAGTCTAAGGTGGTTGGTGCCGTGGGAGATATACCTCTTCCCGTGAGGCCTCTTCTCCAGCAATAACGGTCTTATTGCCTTTCGGCGGGAGGAAACTCCTTTCCGCTCTTGGCAATGAAGCCTGTCGCTCAGCCTTTCCCTGACCTTCAGGCTTAAAGGAATAACTTTTTCCTGCCCGCTGGATCTATCCTCGCTCATGCGAAGCTACGATCGTCCCTGCCCTAGTCGGAGGAAGACCTCCAACTTGGAGCATGGCTCGGACTTTTAGTCCTTTAAGAGATCTTCTCAAGACCCTTTTACGACAGGCCTCGGATTGTATTCCGCCTTGGGTCTTCTGCTCACTCTGGCCACGGCCAGTGTGTAAGCAATCTTCTTGGTCTCTTACTACTCCCCCCCTTTCTAAGGAAGAGGGGAAGGCAACATTCAGGCTCGCTCCTGAGTTGTTGGCTAGACTCAGAATCTGAGGGTCCCGACCCTTCGGTCCGATTCATTCAAGATTTTGAGTCTCCATTCTGTGTCTGATGTCCCAAGACCTTCTCTTTCTTGCCAGTACAGGAATCGAGAGGTTAGCGCTGGGAACAGCTGCAGTTTGGCCTCAGTTGCAGCCGATTTGGGAACACAAGGAGGACATGGGGGGAGAGTCACCAGTATACCTCTTCAGCCCGGACTCAAGGACATTCATCTTGACCTGTCTTCAGACCCTCCCCCGTCACGTCGCCCTACAGCACGATGTTGGATACATCGCAACGTCCCTCGCCTTCGAGTAATACTACTCTGTGACGCAGGTGCTACAAGCTGGAGTCTGGAAGCGTCTGATGACCTTCGCAGCCCGCTTCCTGCAGGGCGTGACCCACAAGAGTCTCGATACGTTTTCTATCGCTCTGTGGTGGCTACACAACAGCTGGTCTAACCTCAGGCTCCTTTTTGGACAGGTAGCAGAAGGTTGAGGGCATTGTTATCAGGTTTTAGTCTGCATGAACGAAAGAAGTATGTCTGGCCCTAACTTCTTTCTTCATCATCCCCTCTACGGGGAAGCAGCATCCTGGTCTCTGCATAGCTGACCTCGAACCTCTGCAGGTAAACCATGCTTCCTTGTGTTCCGAGTATTGAGTCAATACTGTCGCGTCCCCCATACCCTGACGAGGTGGTATTGGGAACGTCCTAACCCAGGGTTCCTTCTGGAACTCCAGGTCAACTGCCTAGGACGGGTCACACTTCTTCCTTCACACACAAGCTTACGTAGGCCACATGGTTCCTTGCGGTGCAAGGAACTTGTGAGGTGCAGGGACTCCTTTTCTCGAGTGCGACTCACTCGGATTCTGAGTCCCCGGGTAAAGCCAAAGCCAGTATGGCTGGGGACTTTCCACCCTTCCTAAGGGATAAGTCACCCTTTGTAAATAGCGTGGTTTGTATTTCGGTTACGGAACAAATGACAAATTCGAAGATAATTTGTATTTTTCCTAACCATACAAACCTTAGCTATTTACACATATTTGCCCGCCAGCCCTGTCCCCCAAGACAAGTCCTACCTCTAAGTGAAAGTGAGTATTCACCTGTGTGTGAGGGGGAGGAGGGGTAGCTAGCTACCACTCCCCTACCCCCCCGCTAACTAGCGCGGGGGTAATACACCCTCGTTAAATTCTAATGGCTCGCCATTTCAGCTACGCTAAAAGTAATAACCCTTTGTAAATAGCTAAGGTTTGTATGGTTAGGAAAAATACAAATTATCTTCGAATTTGTCATTTTCAAAGTCCCATACAGTATTCCATTGTTTTCTGATAGTTTTTTTTTATGCAAATAGACTAATGAACTTGATAATGCAGTGATGTTCAATGGAAATACTTTTGTACCATACAATGAATGGGCAGTAGTCCCCAATTTCATGGTTAAAGTACTTGTCAGTGGTGACAAGGGTTGTCATAGAAAGAAATCCTCTTCGGTTGGCGGAAATATTCGAGTATGTTACTAGATAATATATACTCTATATCTGTTTATAAATATACTATAAAAGTAACTTGTACCTTATGTTTAACTTAAGAATAAGAAGGAAAAAACCCTGCGTTGTGGCCTAAATATTAACCCTTTTACCCCCAGGCTATTTGGAAATTTCCAACCCTTAATCCCCAGGGGGTTATTTTTTCCCCAGCACATTTTGCAGTATATTTTTTTTAAATTGCTCTAACAGCCTTAATTTTTGTCATAGAGAGGTCAGGTTGGTCTCATTCTCTTGGAAAATGTCTGAATTTTCTCAAAAAATTATCAAAAATATGAAAAAAAAAAATTTATAGCATTTTTTTGCAAGGACGTACCAGTACGTCCATGGGGGTAAAGGGATGTCTTTTATGAAACGTACCAGTACGTCCCTGTGAAGCAGACCTAACAGTAAATGAATCAGATGTAAGTAATTGATAATTTTTGAGAAGTAATTCTTGATTTTAATAGTTTTACAGTACTTGGTGATAACATAAGTAGGTATGAATATGTGATTGGTAGGTCCTGATGAAGGTTTACGTGGTTTTGGTAAATATTGTTATAGTGCTTGAATTTGTAGCAAAATCCAAGACCTGTCTGTACGTAACCTCTGCCATTCCGTATTGAATGAAGCATTGGGGGTTGGGTAAGAGGATATGCTTTTGTGTCTGGTGAGGGCTCTGCAGTGTTACCTGAAGAGGACTTGACATCTCAGTTGGAACCAAAAAGGAGATGTCGAAGAACACTCTTTATGCATTCGTGAAATGATTAATAGAGCATGTGTCTCGACTATTGAGGGGTCGAGGTACTGACTCTGACGAGAGCTCACTAAGTCCGGGATATCGGTCTCACTTTGGGTAAAAATCTAGCAGTCCTCCAGGTGATGAAGCCAGAAGCTTGGGACACATTTGTTCTTTACCCCATGCAGGCCACTGAAGTAGTTGTGTATCTTAACTGACGCAATAGAAAACATCTTGTCTTTAGTAATGTGTCAATGTAAGTCTGGATGAAAGGTAAAATAACTGGTGCTTCTGTTGGTTCCTTCCTTGCCATCTACTGTGGGTGAAGAGATTATACTTTTGCAGGCTTGATATGACATTGAAGCTGGTAAGCTACAATTCTGATCTCCATTGTTATTAGACCAGATTTGTAAGAAGTATCGTGAAATGAATACCAAACCAATTGGTCATTATGCACCTGGTATTTCCTCCCCAACTATATCTTCCCTTCGGCTCAGAAGGATTCCTTGATTACTGAGTACCAGGTACATAACCAAGTAGGAAGTAAGCCTATTTATTCCTAAGATGGGCTTCTAGGGAGTTGCTGGAGTCAACTCCCTGGCTCGTGTAGGGAACCAAGTGATTGGTATACAGTATATATATCAGGGAAGAGAAAAGCCAATCAGTTTGGTTCCAGCGGGACCTTCTCCCACCAATAAGTGAGTCTCTCTCTTTTGAAGAACAAAAGGTTTGTATGCTAGTAGGAACCAATAAAAGATAAATAACTTCTATTTTTCATAGCTATACAAACCTGCGTCCTTTAAAGTTGAACTTTTCACTTCAAACAGCCCTATCAGAGCGAAGTCTGATGGGAAGATGGGCGTGTCTAATCACCTGTGCTATCTCGTTAATGAATTTAATGGCCGTTCCAGTACTGCTGAAAATATTCCCCATTTTAAAGGACTATTTTGTAGTTAGGAAAAATACAAATTACTTTTAAGAATATTTTGATTTACATATTCACATTTGTTTTGCAGAGGCAATAATAGTAATATTCACATTTATTGAGAACATTACTAAGTTTTTTCATCGTTATATCTTCAGAATTATAGGTAATAATCTGTATTCAAATATTTGATTGTTATAGTTTTGGTTTTTTCATAACTATATTTATTTGGTTTACATTTATTTCCTGGTTCTTCCTCTCCATTTTTCGTATAACATTATTATGTTACCTTTTGGTATGCAAGGAAATGACATTCAGGCTCATTTCCTTGAAATGTAATTCATTGCTGTAACATGTTGATTTAAAAGATACTCTTCTTTAGCAAGTTTAATTTTGGTGGAATGAAACTGATGCAAGTTGTAACCCTGGGAAGGAAGCATGAATAATTTTACTTGAGGTAATGATGCATCTAGAAGCTTCTATCATTTGAAGCCGCTGAAATGGTAATAGTATCGTGTAATCACGTGGGGCACTGTGCTATACCCGCAGACCGACAGCGACTCTTCAGTGCCCGACGCCACCGTCGAGGAGGTCTTTGGTATTAAACCTTCAATCGAAGCGCAGTCGACATATGCTTTCACCCCGAGCTAGAACTGCTGTCAGCTGCCACCATGGATGGAGAAAATATTATGTAAGTGATGTGGATTTTGGGAGGAATATTACTATTATTTTCCTTTATAACATCTGTGTTCCTGGGATGTGTAGGAACTATAACTAGATTGTGGAATGATCTTCCTAATCTGGCAGTTGAATCTGTGAAACTTTCAGAAGTTCATACTTGCAGGGAATGCTTTTATGTTGAACAGGCTGACATAAGTCTCTCTTTAGACTAGTTTTTATATAACAAATCTATTTTCACATTGTTAATGATCTTGAAATATTATATATAATGAATTATTATATATTGGTTATTCATTACTTGTAGTTTATTTCCTTATTTACTTTTCTCACTGGGCTATTTTTCCTAGTTGTGTTCCTTGGCCTTATAGCATCCTGTTTTTTCCAACTAGAGTTGTAGTATAGCTAGTAATAATGATAATAACTGTGATGATGATAATAATAATAAATGAAATTCAGTTTGTTTGATAGGTCCTATGAGGTTTAAAATTGTTAGTTAAGTGGTTTAACAACGAATAAATTGGGCTTAAAGTCACTGCTTCATGAGAGGTTTATTATTACAGTATATTACTTTTTTATTAATGTTAATTTTTAAGAAGACAGTAAAGTTTTATGTTCAAGATAAAGTAAATAATTTGTTGTTATATCAATTGTTTTCATTAGTGAGTCATTAGTTTACAGTTTGCATTATTCTGCTGTTTATATTTTAGATATCGGTACAGTCGGGATTCAACCGAAGAAGCGACGAAGTTCTCCCACCACGACAAACCGTGCCGCACCGTGTGCCATAGTTCTGACGGAAAAGTTCTCTACAGTGTCAGTAAGGACCAGTCCTTAGCCTTAGTAGACATACAAAACTCTTCCTTGAAGTCACACTACAAAGAAGCTCACGAAGCTAGTGTATATACAGCTTCGTGGAAATCGACGAAAATGCATGTGCCACAGGGGACGACAATTCCATATTTAGTTACAAATGCGGCGAACAGACGGTCCATTCTCTGTATGGTGACGAAAAGTACTGTGACGGGTCGCTGTCGGGCATCAACGTACGGGTAAAGAGGCTGGAGGCCCAGGTAAGGTCTTGTATGCGTTATGTTTGGGTGTATGATAATAATAATTGTTTATTTCCAATTATTTTTTATAAATTATAGTCTAAAGCATCATGTAAAAGGATACATATTTTCAATGCGAACAAATAAGATGTCTTAAATACCTGTAGGTACATAATCCAGGCTCTTGAGAAATCTTGACTGAACAGTATGTACGTATAGTTGAAACCCAAAAAAATACAGAGGTCCATAATAATCACTTTAAGCTGAACAGTTTCTTCCCCTTTGGGTGTCAAAATGCAAATACAAATTCTATGGCCAGACTTGAAACTACAATTTGTTTATGACAACCTATTAACCCTTTTACCCCCGGGGTATTTGGAAATTTCCAACTCTTAACCCCAAGGGGGTTTTTTTTTCCAGCACATTTTGCAGTATATTTTTTTAAATTGCTCCAACAGCCTTAATTTTTGTCATAGAGAGGTCAGGTTGGTCTCATTCTCTTGTAAAATGCCTGAATTTCCTCAAAAAATTATCAAAAAATATGAAAAACAAATTTTTATAGCATTTTTTTGCAAGGACGTACCGGTACGTCCATGGGGGTAAAAGGATGGGTTTTGTGAAACGTACCAGTACGTCCTTTGGGGGTAAAAGGGTTAATTACAAGATGCCTTATGTACCAAAATGACTATGGGTCTTACCAATGTATTTTATATATTCTGGGAATAAAAATGTTTGCTCTATCTAGGCCAACCCTCCCTGATGAGTGGGCAGCACCTGCACTTGTTTTGTTATGCAGTAGAACTAAAACTGCCACGCTTGTAGGCTTAGAGACCAGCCAGAAATGTGAAGGAGGTTGGTCGGGTGGCTTTTTTGAGCCGTCAGAGCAGTCCCACAAGGTGCATATCTGCCTGTCCAGTACTGTGATACGGTCTCCTTTCATTTTTTGAGAAGAGTTACATTTATTCTTTTGTATTGTCTTTTTAATAGTTTGGGAAAGGGCCCTAATGAGTGGTAAATGAATGATCATGTTTAGTAATACCATAGTCTATTATACATACATACCTATACCAAGGCACTTCCCTAATTTTGGGAGTAGACAACATCAAACAAATGAAAAAAAGGGGACCTTTCCTCTCTACATTCCTCCCAGCCTGACAAGGGACTCAACCGAGTTCAACTGGTACTGCTAGGGTGCTACAGCCCGTTATCCACCACAGATGAAGCTTTACAACGCTGAATCCCCTACTGCTGCTACCGTCGCGGTCATCCAAGGCGACCGGAGGAAGCGGCAGGGCCTACCGGAACTGTGTCACAGTCGCTCGCCATTCATTCCTATTTCTAGCACGCCCTCTTGAATCTCTCACCCAGAGCTTTCTTCACTCCATCCATCCACCCAAACCTTGGCCTTTTTCTTGTATTTCTCCCATCTTCCTCTATTATATAACATAAATTCTGTTGCATATTTGATTATGAACTTTCTTGACAACAGTTTCCTTATGTCAGTGAGTGTTTGATAGTCTTGTTTTAGTTGTTGTCACTGACTGGTCCTGTAATGAGGCTGAGAATATTTCTATTTTGAAGGAGAATAGGCAGATTTCATGATTAATAGATTGTTACCAGTCACAAAATCAAGAATGATGGATACACTGACTATAAAAGACAAAACATGGAAAATTAGCACATGATGATGAAGCATAATTCAAAATGCCAAAGTTATTTGGAAGAATGAATACTTTTGTATTAGGGATGGAATTCAAAAAGACAACAATTTAGGGTTATGGACAAACAGATCTTAATAAATTGCTCACTAAGTTGGTGGTTAGGATACAGGTAGGCAATCTGCCATCATTTTTGAGGGTATACTAAGTGTGATGCACTACAGAATATGCTTTTTGATATCAACAAACTTTTGTATCATATCATTATTTGAAAGTATGGTGCCTTAGATGACCGCGGAGGTAGCAGCAGTAGGGGACTCAGCAGTATGAAGCTTCATCTGTGGTGGAAAATGTGGGAGGTTGGGCTGTGGCACCCTAGCAGTACCAGCTGAACTCGGCTGAGTCCCTGGTTAGGCTGGAGGAACGTAGAGAGTAGAGGTCCCCTTTTTTGTTTTGTTTCTTGTTGATGTCGGCTACCCCCCAAAATTGGGGGAAGTGCCTTGGTATATGGATGGATGGATGGTAATCATGAATGATAGTGAGGAAACTACATTATACAACTATGCTTTACAAACTAACCTACTGATTATCATGGTGAAGGTGGACTGATGCAAATACAGTATTTGGAGAAACGGGAAGTCTATCATCTTTGGAAAGGCAACAGATCAGATTTGACTTGGAATAACTATAATTAGCTAAGATCTGTTGCTTAGAGAGTTTATGATCATGAAGCTGTGTGTAGGTCAGAATTTTGTAAAATTACGTCTTAGGTTAAGCCTAACCTGAATCTCATGCCTATGATTTTCAGCTACAAAAGTCAACAAATAGTCAGGTTTCAAATAAAATAGATATCAAGTTATTACAAATGATTGTTTGCTTACTGTATTAACCCTTTTACCCCAAAGGACGTACTGGTACGTTTCACAAAATCATCCATTTACCCCCAAGGACGTACTGGTACGTCCTTGCAAAAAGCTGGTTTTTAATTTTTTTTGTGCATATTTTTGATAATTTTTTGAGAAACTTCAGGCATTTTCCAAGAGAATGAGACCAACCTGACCTCTCTGTGATGAAAATTAAGGCTGTTAGAGCAATTTGAAAAAAATATACTGCAAAATGTGCTTGAAAAAAAATTATCCCTGGGGGTTAAGGGTTGGAAATTTCCAAATAGCCTGGGGGCAAAAGGGTTAAATGATATACTGTTTTATTTCAGCATTTCTTTATCTTATCTTGTGTTTGTATGACGAATGTTTTGTAAGTTGAGTACCTTATTTTTATTCATAAATTCATTTTTATCCACCACTTATGGAGCTTGTCAGGCTGGGAGGAACGTAAGAGAGGAAAGGTCCCCTTTTTTCATTTGTTTGATGTGGGCTACCCTCCAAAATTGGGGGAAGTGTCTTGATATATGTATGTATGTATTCATAAACATTTTTCTTTTCAGTCAGAAATGTACGAAAGCGAGCTAACTGCCATGACCCTCGTTCGCGACGATTCCCGCCTTGTGGTGGGATCCGGCGAAGGGGTCATGTTCATCTTCAAGTGGTGAGACTTCAGTTTTCACATCGATCGGTATGCCGGCCATCCTGGACAGATGAAGTGGCTCGTTCCAATCGGCGACCGGATGTTGGTGACGCGATGCAAAGATGGAAACATCAGGTAATGATCTGCAGTTTGAGTTCTTTTCCGGTGTACGTACGATCGTCAGTAATTAACGTGTCGAATGCGTACGGTATTTATTTCAATGTGTTTCTCTGTACCTCTGCAGTGTAACTTATACTACAAGTAAGTTGGTATTAAAGTATATCGTTGCTGAATCCATAAGCCAGCAAAATGAGGCCGTCAGTGTTAAAAAACAAAAATTGGGTTATTAGATATTGATAATAGAATTAAAAAATTTTCCAGTTTCCTGAAAACCCCAGGCTGTTAATCTTTTCTTCAGTTTTGAAGTTCTCTTTAACCCTTTTCTTGATACTATGAGTCAGTGGTGGAGAGGAGGGACATGTATTTGAACTTCAGTTGACTGTGGAAATAAAAAATGTCATTATTAACCCTTTTACCCCCAAAGGATGTACTGGTACGTTTCACAAAACTCATCCCTTTACCCCCATGGACGTACCGATACGTCCTTGCAAAAAAATGCTATAAAAATATTTTTTTTCATATTTTTGATAATTTTTTGAGTAAATTCAGGCATTTTCCAAGAGAATGAGACCAACCTGACCTCTCTATGACAAAAATTAAGGCTGTTAGAGCAATTTAAAAAAAATATACTGCAAAATGTGCTGGGGAAAAAATAACCCTTTGGGGGTTAAGGGTTGGAAATTTCCAAAGAGCCTGGGGGTAAATGGGTTAAAATTCCGATTATTTCCATGAATCTCCAGTGATGTTTATATTGTTGACTAACACACACTGTTGGAGGTGGGACTCAATTGAAGGAAAGGGAAGGCTAATTTTAAGCACAAGTAAGGCTTAGGTTACTTGCCTAGAATATTTTGATAAACCATTCAAACTATGGTTTGGAATACAGAGTTCCAGGTTGTTTACTAAAGTAAATAAGAATAAATTGCTGTAGTGTAGATTGGTTTTAAGTTAATGTCTTGTATATACCTATTTAATACGTCTTTATGCTGCTAGAATCTTTCCAAAGAAAAATGTCCTTAAAAGAAAATCAGTACGTGCTACACTCCTAATATTTACATTCACTCTCAAGCATTGATTTTTGGATCTAATTCCTTGTGCACTTCTGTGATCAAATTTTAACAAGGCATGTCCAAAAATTTTTGGATAGCAAGCGATTATGGACCCTCAGCTCCCTGAACAAAGTAGGGACACTACATCAGTTTAAAAGTTTAAAGGTCGCTCATGAATGGCAGAGGCAAGGGATATTGACATTGCCCTAGCAATCAGGACAATGCCCTAGAGACTGACCATATATTATATGATCAGTGCCCAAGCCTCCTCTCCACCCAAGCTAGGACCAGGGAGGGCCAGGCAGTGGCTACTGATGGCTCAGCAGATAAGCCTATAGGCTCCCCCAAACCCCCCAACCTTAGGTCACAAGGATGGTAAGGTTGCAGACACTAATGGCACTAACGAGGCTGTACGTCTCTTGCTGGACAACAATCTATTCTCTACTGAACTGTCTTCACCTAATTTTAGTGAAGGGTTAATCAAAAATTGAATTAGACTCTTAGTCTTAAAAACATGTTGGACCGAAGTCTTAAAAACATTTTGGACTCGAAGAAAGTTGAAAGAGACTAGATCATATTATGTTCTCCAAAGCTTACCATAATCTACATCTGTGATTCACTCCGCTTTTAGTCAATGCTAGTTCCTACAGAATGCTAACTGTCACTGAATGGCGTAGATGACCCACTAGGTACTGCTTGAGCATATTTTATACCTCAAATATTATTGTGAATATACATTTTATTATTGTTATTATTATTATTATTACAAGCTAAACTATATCCCTAGTTGGAAAAGCAGTAGCTTCATTTATTTCTTAATTTTCTTTCACCACTGGGGTATTTTTCCCTGTTGGAACCTATTAGCTTATATAGGTACACTGGATCGTAAAAGTATTGGTGCTAAGGGATTTGATGTGTACTGAAAGAATTCATTTAAGTGCAGGTGTCGTGGGAGGGAACGGTTAGTATGCCTGGCTGTGGGTGCTTCGGAAGGACCGAATGTAGTTACTAAAAGTTAATGTCGGATAACAGGTGCATATGTCTGTCTGGTATGATGGAAACATCACAGTCAGTACTCGAAGTCATTGTTGAAACACTGCCATATACTATATGTTAGTAAGGGGATATTAGCAGCAGTCGTTTTATGGGCACCCCTCGACATTAGACCTACCAAAGTTTGGGATGTCAGACACTTATATTTCAGTGACTTTCGTACTGTGGTCCAAAATATTTCATGCGAATTGGCACCGATAATTTTTCAATCCAGTGTATTTAGACTTTAAGCAGATGGTTAAGAGCACTCATAACTCATCTTGCAACTTGAAGATGTAATAGCTTATCTTATAAGAAAAAAATTTGAATTATGAAACCTCTTTATGTCTATGAATATGGAAATACAGATTATTTTGTTAAGATTATGTTTATAAGTTTAATTTTAATGGAGTAAATTCTTGGGACATAAGATGACTTTTAATTGTAAACTTGTTTGATTTTTCTCCCCTCAGAGCTGTGCACCTCTACGCTCATAGATTTGTCGGCATTGTTGGGCAGCACAAGAGATTCGGTGTTGAGAATATATCGGTCTCATGGCATGACGGCATCTTTTTGGCTTCCTGTGCCATGGATGACGTGATACGATTTTGGAACATTAGTTACCTGTATGATGTCGAAGTGGATGGTACATTGAAGGTAACGATAATTTTTTAAGTAATCATCATAGTTTCAGATATCTGTCTGTTTTAAGTTTGGCAAACTGTCCTAAAATATGGCTATGTAGCCTGAAACCTGGCTGTTTGTCTTCTGAAATTAGTTTTGTTCCGGCGTGGATACAAACCCTCCGACAAATTTGTTATATTACTCTACTGCTGCTGTCTCCGATGCCTTAGATGACCACGGAGGTAGCAGCAGTAAGGGATTCAGCATTATGAAGCTTCATCTGTGGTGGATAATGTGGGAGGGTGGGCTGTGGCACCCTAGCAGTACCAGCTGAACTCGGTTGAGTCCCTTGTTAGGCTGGGAGGAATGTAGAGAGTAGAGGTCCCCTTTTTGTTTTTGTTTCTTTGTTGATGTCGGCTACCCCCCAAAATTGGGGGAAGTGCCTTTGGTATATGATGATGTATGTACTCTAAAATTTGGCTACATAACATCTTGAGATTTGGGTATTTATCATTCCAAAATAGGCGGTTTTTCATCCTGAAACCTAATGGTGTTTCATCCTGAAATATAGATATTTTTCCTACTGAAATCTGGGTATCTATCTGAAAATATGGATGTATATCTTCCTCCCTATTAACCCTTTTACCCCCAAAGGACGTACTGGTACATTTCACAAAAGCCATCCCTTTACCCCCATGGACGTACCGGTACGTCCTTGCAAAAAAATGCTATAAAAATTTCTATGACAAAAATTAAGGCTTTTAGAGCAATTTAAAACAAATACACTGCAAAATGTGCTGGGAAAAAAACAACCCCCTGGGGGTTAAGGGTTGGAAATTTCCAAATACCCCGGGGGTAAAAGTGTTAATGCAAAGGGCCTCGGTTGGATTTTGCCAGTCGTCTCTATCTTGAGCTTTTAATCAATACTTCTCCTTTCATCATCTCCTACTTCACGTTTCATAACCCTCAGCCAAGTAGGCCTGGGTCTTCCAACTCTTCAAACTTGTATCTCATAGTAATTCTAATTGTTCATCAAAAGGGTATTCTAGAAATTTCATTCCAGGTATTACTTGACTGTAGAATGAACTTTCTAATCTGGCAGTTGATTCTGTGAACTTCAGAAGTTCAAACTTACAGCAAAGATTTTTATGATGAAGAGATTAACAAAAGTTTTTCTTCAGAGTTTATAAATGACAGATATATTTTAACGTTGCTACTGATTTTAAGAAAATATTTCTTATTCATTACTTCTCACATATAGTTTATTTCCTTATTTCCTTTCTTTCTTGCTATTTTCCCTGTTGAAGCCCTTGGGCTTGCAAGCATTCTGCTTTTCCAACTGTGGTTGTAGCTTTGCTAGAAATGATAATAATAACCGAAGGGTTTTTCCCCAGTTGCATTTGGGTACGGAAGGGTCTCACAAACTCCAGCACTTTCCCTAAATTCATAAATCCAATCTAATTCTTGGAAGGTTATCATGCAGTGTGCGCTGCTTGTAAGTGGTAGCCCTCTGGGTGACGTGATTTAATAAAAAATTCAATTCATCCTTTTTCAAACCTTGTTTTATTAGTAAATGTTATAACCAACCTTAAAAGTAGGTTCTCTTGTTCTCCATTAATTATTAGGAAGTGTTCTTCATTGATTCTTTTACCAACTGTGTATTATAAAGTCTGAATGCCAGTCTTACGTTTTAGTAATCTGAATGTCCACTTACATTATTACTGTAGTAAATCTTCTCGCCATACTTTTCTCCAGTTATTTTTAGGAAGTGTTCCTCATTAATTCTCTTACCAGCTGTGTATTGTAAAGTCTGAATGCCAGTCTTACGTTTTAGTAATCTGAATGCCCACTTACATTATTTCTTTAGTGTCTTCTCGCCACACTTGTACTATAAACATAGCAAGGGAACCAGTAAAATCAAGCTGAAATTCTGTCATAGAACAGTCTTCTCTTGCCTTTTCGTATTTTCCATTTTCATATGAAGGTTACTAGGGCTCTTGCATACATTTTCGGGAGAACAAAAGTTCAAACTTGAAGCAAATCTTTTTATTTTGAACAGGCTGACATAAGGTTTTTTTTTATAGTTTATATATGAAATATCTTTTTAAATGTTGTTACTGTTTTTAAGATATTTTATTTCAATTGTTCATTATTTCTCAGGTTGTTTGTTTATTTGTTTCCTTTCCTCGCCGGGCTATTTTTCCCTGTTGGACCCCTTGGTTTATAGCATCTTGCTTTTCCAACTAGGGTTGTAGCCTAGCTAGTAATAATAATAATAATAATAATAATAATAATAATAATAATAATAATAATAACTGGCATCTTGTTGAGTTGCTGTCGCCTGATAGGTAACGTCTCTGCCTGGTGTTTGCCAGTCGGGGGTTCGAGTCCCGCTTGGACTCGTTAGTGTCATTAGTGTCTGCGATCTTACCATCCTTGTGAGCTAAGGTTGGGGGCGTTTGGGGAGCCTATAGGTCTATCTGCTGAGTCATCAGCAGCCACTGCCTGGCCCTCCCTGGTCTGAGCTTGGGTGGAGAGGAGGCTTGGGCGCTGATCATATTACATACGGTCCGTCTCTAGGGAATTGTCACTGTCCCTTGCCTCTGCTATCCATGAGTGACCTTTAAACCTTGTGGTTCAAAGTAACTTTTACTTTGAATGTAGGTGCTTCCATATCCTAAGTGCTGGTGTACCTTTGTTGTCATGTCTTTTGGTACATACATACATATACCAAAGACACTTCCCCCAATTTTGGGGGGTAGCCGACATCAACAATGAAACAAAACAAAAAGGGGACCTCTACTCTCTACGTTCCTCCAGCCTAACCAGGGACTCAGCCGAGTTCAGCTGGTACTGCTAGGGTGCCACAGCCCAACCTCCCACATTATCCACCACAGATGAAGCTTCATAATGCCGAATCCCCTACTGCTGCTACCTCCGCGGTCATCAAAGGCACCGGAGGAAGCAGCAGGGCATACCGGAACTGCGTCACAATCGCTCGCCATTCATTCCTATTTCTAGCACGCTCTCTTGCCTCTCTCACATCTATCCTCCTATCACCCAGAGCTTTCTTCACACCATCCATCCACCCAAACCTTGGCCTTCCTCTTGTACTTCTCCCATCAACTCTTGCATTCATCACCTTCTTTAGCAGACAGCCATTTTCCATTCTCTCAACATGGCCAAACCACCTCAACACATTCATATCCACCAGAATTTTTCCATGGTAAAATATATATATATATATATATATATATATATATATATATATATATATATATATATATATATATATATATATATATATATATATATATATATATATATATATATATATATATATATATATTCTCTAGTACTGTACAATATACAATATGTCATGTAAAATTTATTGGAGGATTATGATTTAGGATTCGAGTATACTTGCAATCCTGGATGCTTTTTTACATGATTATTATTATTACTAGCCAAGCTACAACCTTAGTTGGAAAAGCAAGAGGCTATAAGCCCAAGGGCTCCAATGGAGAAATAGCCCAGTGAGGAAAGGAAATAAGGAAATAAATAGATGGTGAGAACAAATTAACAGTAAATCATTCTAAAAACTGTAACAACGTCATAATAGATATGTCATATATAAACTATAAAAAGACTCATGTCAGCCTGGTCAGCATAGAAACATTTGCTCCAACTTTGAACTTTTGAAGTTTTAATAGTTTAACATTTGTGAATATAAAGAGCTTGATTTATAGAATTATGGTGGGTTTGTAATACAGTGCTTTTTGGATTGGCAGCCATGAGTTAATATTTTATTAAGACTTGTTTCAAAATTTTGATAATTCCTTCCATGCTATAAATAGTATTGTTGTTTTGGTAATTTTATATTTCACAGCACTACGTTCGAAACTTGACGTTAGGGAATCATTAACCCTTTTACCCCCAGGCTCTTTGGAAATTTCCAACCCTTAACCCCCAAGGGGTTATTTTTCCCCCAGCACATTTTGCAGTATATTTTTTTTTAATTGTTCTAACAGCCTTAATTTTTGTCATAGAGAGGTCAGGTTGGTCTCATTCTCTTGGAAAATGCCTGATTTTTTTCAAAAAATTATCAAAAATATTCAAAAAAAATTTTTATAGCATTTTTTTGCAAGGACGTACCGGTACGTCCATGGGGGTAAAGGGATGAGTTTTGTGAAACGTACCAGTACGTCCTTTTTGGGGTAAAAGGGTTAACAGTTACATGTAGAGTTGAATTTGTAAGCATTTCATGCCATTGTTTTTTTCAGGGCCACAAGAAGCACGACAAGGGATTCAACCTTGAATCCTCAAAACGGCGGAACCACTGCGATTTCTTTTTCGGATATCCCCAAAAGATGGAATCCGATGATGAATGGGGCCCAGTTGCGGGGCCAAGCCACACTACAGATTAATATTTCCGGGCCTTTATATTAAACTAACGACATATAGGTACAGTCTAAAGGTAATTTACAAAATATATCTTCTGTTAAAAGAATAAAGAATTTAGAGTTTTGAAAGCCATTAAATTCATTATTTGTGTTCAATTTCTTAATCTCTAGAGGACTAGGAAACTCCAAAGTCAATGTACACTCAGTAGTTAACCCTTTTACCCCCAAAGGACGTACTGGTACGTTTCACAAAAGCCATCCCTTTACCCCCATGGACGTACCGGTACGTCCTTGCAAAAAACTACTATTTAAATTTTTGTTTTCATATTTTTGATAATTTTTTAAGAAAATTCAGGCATTTTCCAAGAGAATGAGACCAACATGACCTCTCTATGACAAAAATTAAGGCTGTTAGAACAATTTAAAGAAAATATACTGCAAAATGTGCGGGGAAAAAAATAACTCCTTGGGGGTTAAGGGTTGGAAATTTCCAAATAGCCTGGGGGTAAAAGGGTTAAGCAGAGATAGCATCTCCAATTGCACATACCTTAATTATGTAGTCTATTCAAAACACTGGAAGTACTGGACATGCTGGATTTCTATATATTTTTTCGGTGTAATCAACTGATATCTAACAGGTTCAGCACAGTTAGACATATGTGTGAGGGCATCTATCTTAAATTTCATCAGAAAATGTAGAATGTCTTTATTGAACACTATCCTTTATTGAGAGGTGAAGGATGTACGACAGGTAACATCTACTGAACACTATCCTTCAGGGTGAGTTGAAGGAGGTACAACAGGTAACAGCTTCTACTGAACACTATCCTTTATGGAGAGGTGAAGGATGTACGACAGGTAACATCTACTGAACACTATCCTTTATGGAGAGGTGAAGGATGTACGACAGGTAACATCTACTGAACACTATCCTTTATGGAGAGGTGAAGGATGTACGACAGGTAACATCTACTGAACACTATCCTTTATGGAGAGGTGAAGGATGCACAACAGGTAACATCTACTGAACACTATCCTTTGTGGAAAGTTGAAGGATGTACAACAGGTAACATCTACTTAACATCCAATTTGGAACATTGGTTTGCCATTTTATTCTTATACCGAACATCACTTAGGACGAGAACCGTCATCAGTAAACTACTTGGGCGATCATTACGTCTCAACTGCAATATATTTTCCATAGCATTTGATGTTCAGTTGCTGATCGTTTATGGGGAAATTTCAGCGGATTTCATAAAGTAGGACCAGCCATCTATTTATGAAACCTACCAATCAAAGTTGGAGCATCTGTTGTAACTTTTTTTCTTATCATAAAAATACTACTTTTTATTGATTTACATTCTTTTCGTAATTATTCCATTACCAAAATACAGATGTGAACTTAATTTTTTTACAAAATTATAAATCAATATACTGTAATTAATAATCACTTGAGAAAAATGATAAAATATACAATAAGTATCTTGAGTTCTAAAGGTCTTTCTTAAGGTTGCATTCAAACTTTTCTTTATTCTTGAGTTTATCTTTGGAAAGTTAACTCTTGAAATGTGTTCTTTGCAGAGGATGTGATTCCTTTTTTTTTTTTCAAGTTATTGTGGATCCATCATAATCAAGATCCCTCCGTACGTTCTCCAAGCAATATTAGGTTTGGTATGGACTCTCCTGTTGATTTCAGCCAAAGCAAATCACTTGGTTGTAAGGTTTATAAAATTGCGGGTGGAGTAAATGGAAATATTTTGTCTGCATTTTACATGTATATACAGTATTTCAGTCTTCGTGTTCGGGATAATGAAATCTTATGTATCGGCATAAAGTTAAGCTTAAAATTTCTTCCAAATTGAGTACTTTGATGTTTACATTACTTGTGCTTGTCTGTTTAACAGACCATGATCCGATTGGTCAATGTCCTATTGGTAAGTTTTATTGTCATTGTAAAAATGAGCATTGCTCAACTTCAATAATTTGTGAGTAGGGGGTTTGAACTGGATAAATTTTAAAGATACCAAACACAGACTGTAAGTTGTGGAAGGATCTTCCTAATCAGGTAGTTGAACTGATGGAACTTTTAAAAGTTCAAACTTGCAGTGAATGTCATGTTGAACAGGTTGACATGTCTCTTTTTAGTTTATATAAGAAAGATCTGTTTTAATGTGGTAACTTTTCTTGAAGTATTTTATTTTAACCCTTTTACCCCCAATGGACATACTGGTACGTTTCACAAAACTCATCTCTTTACCCCCATGGACGTACTGGTACGTCTTTGCGAAAAACTGCTATTCACATTTTTATTTTGCATCTTTTTGATAACTTTGAGAAACTTCAGGCATTTTCCAAAAGAATGAGACCAACCTGACCTCTTTATGATGAAAATTAAGGCTGTTAGAGCAATTTAAAAATATATATATTGCAAAATGTGCTTAAAAAAAAAAGGCCGGGGGTTAAGGGTTGGAAAGTTCCAAATTGTTCATTACTACTTCTGTAGTTTATGTATTTCCTTTCCTCACTGGGCTATTTTTTTCCTCTTAGAGCCCTTGTGCTTATAGCATCCTGCTTTTCCAACCAAGGTTGTACATACATACATATACCATAGCACTTCTCCCAATTTTGGGGGGTAGCCAACATCAACAAAGAAACAAAACAAAAAGGGGACCTCTACTCTCTACGTTCCTCCAGCCTAACCAGGGACTCAGCCGAGTTCAGCTGGTACTGCTAGGGTTGTAGCTTAGTAATATTGATAATAATAATCGATAGTGCTCAACTAGAGGTGTCAAACTCTAACCTTTTCGAGGACCAATTATGCACTTAGTTCTGGTCTCGAGGGACATAAAATATTGGTTATGTACTTTTTGGCAAGACTGAAGCTTTTAACCCTTTTACCCCCGGAGTATTTGGAAATTTCCAACCCTTAACCCCGAGGGGGTTATTTTTTTCCCAGCACATTTTGCAGTATATATTTTTTAAATTGCTCTAACAGCCAATATTCTGGTCATAGAGAGGTCAGGTTGGTCTCATTCTCTTGGAAAATGTCTGAATTTTCTCAAAAAATTATCAAAAATATGAAAACAAAAAAAAATTTATAGCATTTTTTTGCGAGGACGTACCGGTACGTCCATGGGGGTAAAGGGATGGGTTTTGTGAAACATACCAGTACGTCCTTTGAGGGTAAAAGGGTTAACTTATATTACTAGTCATACTGGTTTACCAAAAATACATTATTTGGGTTCATCTTAACAGCTTAGTTACATTTTCTTCAATTATAACAAATTATAGTAACTCAATTTGGAAAATCTCTTCATCTTGTGGGCCACTTAAGGCCATGACGGAAACTTCAGGTGTAAAAACCTGAAGAATTTGTTTTAATCAAATTTGACTCAAAATGCTGCTCATAATGTAAGGGTAGAAGATCCCTTATCATAGTTTTCCACATCACAAGGAGATTCCTTCCCATTCAAAGGAATCATATTATTACTTGCTAAGCTACAACCCTAGTTGGAAAAGCAGTGCTATAAGCCCAAGGGCTCCAACAGGGAAAATAGCCCAGTGAGGAAAGAAAATAAAGAAGCTATAATTAAAGTAATCAATTAAATAAAATAGTTTAAGATCAGTAACAGCATTAGAATAAATAGTTTGTATATAGACTAAAAGCTTTAAAAAACAAGAGGAAGAGAAATAAGATAGAATAGTGTGCCCTAGTGTACCCTCAAGCAAGAGAACACTACCCCAAGACAGTGAAAGACCATGGTACAGAACCCATGGCACTGTCCAAGACCAGAGAACTATGGTTTGATTTTGGAGTGTCCTAGAGGAGCTGCTTACCATAGCAAAAGAGTCTCTTCTACCCTTATCAAGAGTAAAGTAATCACTGAATAACTACAATACAGAAGTTAACTCCTGGAGCAAAGAAGAATTGTTTGGTAATCTTAGTGTTGTCAGGTGTATGATGTCGGAGGAGAATATAGAAAGAATAGGCTATTCGGTGTATGTGTAGGCAAAGACCAAATGAGCTGTAACGAGAGAGAGAGAGGTATCCAATGTAGTACTGTTTGGCCAGTCAAAGGACCCAATAATACCTTCCTGTATGTAGTAGTGGGTGGGTATGCAGTTAATTCTAACAGTCGTGCCTCCATCATAAGATTCAACAATACACAATAATCTAGGAGTTTTATTCCAGCTGTGACCAGATTGTGAAATGATCTTCCTATTCAGGCATTTGAATTGGTGGAACTTCAAAAGTTCACACTTGCAGCGAATGATTTTATCTCTTTTCATAGTTAATATATGACAGATCCTACTGATCTTAAGATGATTTAAATTCTCTATTAATTATTTCTCGTATAGTTTATTTCCTTATTTTCTTTCCTCACTTGGCTATTTTACATTGTTGGTACCCTTGGGCTTATATCATCCTGCTGTTCCAACTAGGGTTGTAGCTTGGCTAATGATGATACATACATACATACATACATATACCAAGGAACTTCCCCCAATTTAGGAGGGTAGCCGACATCAACAAAGAAACAAAAACAAAAAGGGAACCCCTATTCTCTACGTTCCTCCCAGCCTAACAAGGGACTCAACCGAGTTCAGCTGGTACTGCTAGGGTGCCACAGCCCACCCTCCCACATTATCCACCACAGATGAAGCTTCATAATGCTGAATCCCCTACTGCTGCTACCTCCGTGGTCATCTAAGGCATCGGGGGCAGCAGCAGGGCCTACCGGAACTGCGTCACAATCGCTCGCCATTCATTCCTATTTCTAGCACGCACGCTAATGATGATGGTAATGATAAATTATTTCCTCTTTTGGGAAAAGTATATCTGGTAAGAAATCTAATTAATGTTTTGCATTCAAGTCGGATATTTCTCAGCTAAAGCTGAACAGCTCAAGGTAATCTTCGTGATCAAAATCCTCTAATTCTGTGCCTACTTATTAAGTTGTCCCTTTTGAATCGATGACAAAATTTAATGACCCTCCTGCGCTTACAGCAGACCATGGTATGCAATAATTCATCTTATACGGGGCTAGATTATTATATTTTCACTCCTACCAGTGACCCGGTACAGAGGTACACGACTGCTATCATTGTAGGTAAGTCTTTGCAGCTTTATCTCTTGGACCTGAATTTTTCTTAGCAGACTGTGACTGTTGATGTAAATATAGACAAGTACTGCTATCATTATAGATAAAACTTAGCAGCTTTGTCTTGAACCTGAATTCCTCTTACGGAACTGTTATTATTGATGTAAATTTAGACAATTGACTATTTGCATGGAATGAATATTTCCGACAGCTCCATTCCGTCATCGATACCCATTCATGACCTGCAGTAATTTTGTTCTTCAACCATCCAGTTCAATTCTACTTGGAAGGTCTTGTCATCTGTGCCAAAAACTAAAGAAACGCCACTCCTGTAACTCCGTGATGCAGAAAAACATGTGTTCTCAGAAATGATACAAAGGATTCTACCAAGATATAGAAATTATGGTTTTTGGAGTAGAAAGATATATAAGCTTGGTTCGTCTTTTACGTTACCAAAATTGAAGTTTCCAAATAAGAGGTATTTGGAGATAAATGTGAAACCTGGCTGCCAAGTTTGTCCCTTCCCTTTGAATCAGATTTAGGGCTGCTAATGCAAGGGAACGAGAAGGAGAGGGAGACCAAAGCGAAGGTGGGTGAACTGAATCAAGGATGACCTTTGATCAAAGGGATTAACCGGTGATGAGGTGTGGGACAGAGGTAGATGGAGAAAGCTGACCAGAAACATCGACCCCACATCGAAGAGGGAAAAGATGTAGACAAAGAAGAAGAAGAATGCAAGAGCCAGTGTATTGTGTAAGGTACAACAATCTAAAAAAAGAACTTTACCTGTAATTCTTCTAAAATTGCTCGGTAATATGGCCAATACTACGAATCATAGTCCAAGGGAAAAGCAGGGGTTGTCCATATTCTTGGTTTATTGTAAGGTTTAAAGAATTTTTTACTTAGGTTATTTTGGTTCTTGATCATAATAAGAAGGAGACATTTAAGGTAAGTTCCTTGTTATAAGAATTTAGTGATGCAATATCTTCATCAGAGTCTACTGCCATCAAGGGAAAATGCATCATTGTTGAAGGTGTTGTAAGGGACTATTGCGGTTAGTATACCTCCTACAGTGTATAGGGGTTGCTGCTTAGGGCATGTAGTATATAAAAAGGCAATTTAAGAAAAGACAAATAGTACCTGGGGTCAAGTACACTTTTTTTTTTTTTTTAACTGGCATTAGCTTGCCAAGGACTTCCTAAATAGACTGCCAAATAATAATGTACTCTTGGGCTGAGTACCTCCTGCAAAGCTATGACCACACATCAGACAAGAACCAAACTACTCTTGTGGGCTATAACTTATAGTCTAACAGCCGCAGCCTAGAGATAACCTCCAGGTAATCGGAAACGAGTGAATGCAGCATCCCTTTGTCTTCTAAATGGATCCATGTTTTGACCTCTGGGTTCCACTTTCTTATATTTGCATTGCTATTCAACTTCTTAACTTTTCCTTCATAGTTCACCTGCTGAGTTTTATTTCAGTTTAACTTGGGCACTGAAGGCCCTCCCAGACCCCTGGGGCAGGCTATGTATGTAGCCCAAATTTCATAGTTAAATCTATGGTACAGTACCTCCTAGATAATGCTTAAAATCTTTTTTAAAATTTGTTACATAATGATTTTATATTTCTAATATGATATCTAAAGGCTAATTGCTCTAAAGAGTTATGTAAATACAGTAAGTTACTGTCACGGCTGCCCTTGTGAGGGTGCTTGTGTCGACTTTTTCCATCTAAATACTTTTGTTCCTTGTATCTCCCTAATCCTACCTCACCATATTCATCCATCTGATCTGCTGACGCCCCACACTCCTCCTCCCCAACACTGGCATGTTCTTAGTACTTTTGATCATTTCCATAACTCAGACAGGCTTCCATTCCATTCTACATTACATTATCATCATCATTTTTATTCTTGAGTCTCTTTGCATCAATAACCGTAGGAGGAAATAATGATTATTATTACTAGCTAAGCTACAACCCTAGTTGGTAAAGCAGTGCTTGCCCAAGGGTTCCAACGGGGAAAAATAGCCCAGTGAGGAAAGGAAATAAGTAAACTGTATGAGAAGTAATGAACAATTAACATATGTTTTAAGAACAGTAACAACATTAAAAGATATTTCATGTAAAAACTATAAAAAGACTTATGACAACCTGTTCAACATAACATTTTCTGCAAGTTTGAACTTCTGAAGTTCTACTTTACATTCTGCTTAGATCTTGAATATCCCTCATTTCTAGTAGTGATATTTCAGCAATCCTTCTCACCATCCCCATCTTTTTATTTCAAATAGTTCTTCCTCTTTCCTCTTTAGCTCCAAACTTTTTTGTGATTTTTTTTAATCATTTGGTCTACTGTAAAACGCGACTGTGAAAGCTTGCGACTAAAAAAAAAAAAAAAAAAAAACTGGTGGTTGTAGAATTAAAAAACCTGGAACCTCCAAATTGTATCATCATCATGGACCCAGGAACAATAAACCAAACATATCTTTTTATATTTATGTACAGTAAATAATAACACAATGCAAGATGTAATAATAATAATAAAGAAAAGAATACTTAATAGCAAAAGTTGCTCTTAACAGTATGAAGACCTTATTGACAAACAACAGGAGAGGCATTCAGACAAGAGTTAGAGCACTAATAAGCTAGGTATGGTCCACACTTATAGGTGGGAGATGTGGACATTAAACAAGAACTTTAAATAATTAAATAAATACAGCTGAGTTGTGATTTACACAAGATTGTCGAAGGTCAGATGAACTGAGAAAGTGGAAGATGAGTAGGTATTGAGGAGAGTGACTCAAGAAAAGGTCAATTATAAAAGTTATACAGAGGCAAATGGAATTTCTAGGACATATTAAAAGAGAAAAGATGAAACTTTTGTGCCTTAATGGAGAGATAGGAAAAGAGCAAGAATCCTGCAAAGAAGAAAGTTCCTGCACAGCTTAATGGAGGTTGTAAATGGGAATGTAATAGCTGGAAATTTATACATAGAACTGTAGTCCATTTCTTTTAGCGATGCAGATTTGCACCGACTTGCAGCGGTGTCCTTTTAGCTCGGAAAAGTTTCCTGGTCGCTGATTGGTTAGAATTATCTTGTCCAACCAATCAGCGATCAGGACACTTGTCCGAGCTAAAAGGGCACCGCTGCGAGTCGTTGCAAATCTGCATCGCTAAAAGAAATGGACTATAGAGATAGTTCCAGATGGAGGCCAGAAGATATTCTTTAGCTGTGGTAAGTAGTTCTTCTAAGAGAAGGACACAACAAATTTCCAAAATCAAACCAGTGTTCTCTTGTCTTTGGATATTGCCATAGCCTCTGTACCATGACCTTCCACCGTCTGGGATTAGAGTTCTCTTACTCCAGGGTACACTGGGGCACGCCTTTCTATCATATTTATCTTCCTTTTATTTTTGTTTTTATATATGAAAGATTGATTTAATGCTGTTACTGTTCTCAAGATAGTTTATTTTGATTATATTCTTCTCTTGTAATGTATTAATTTCCTTGTTTCCTTTCTTCACTGGGCTATTTTTCCCTATTGGAGCCCTTTGGCTTATAGCATCGTGCTTTTCCAAGGTTACATTGCCATGTAATACACTACAATATTACCGACCTGTCACCTAGGTTAGGTAAGGTAAAGTCTACTGTGACTGCTTTGGTTTGAGTACTTGGTGTTGTTCAAATTATTTTTTAACGATAAAAAATCTAAAAATCATAATATTTTCGCAGTCATTGACGTCTAAAAGTAGTTAGGAGACCCATATAATGTAATGGAGAAACTCCGGCAATATGTAGCAAATATAATTTAGTCCCCCAATGAAAAGTTTTCTCTCCCTCCATATTCTCCGTTTTCTTTATCATGTAATCATAAACTATTGTAAATTACTTTGGATTTCGATTTCATATCGGTTAATGTGTCGTATCCTTTAAAGTATAACACATTTGTATTCATAGGTGATACTTTATTAAGGTACACAATACTTGGCTTGATTTGGTTTTGATATTTTACTCAATCAAGTTATAAAATTGAGATAAACTCCTACACAGGCTGCACAGCTTACATACTTTTACTTCTAATTTCAAGGGCCTGTCTAATATACAGGGCAACATCTATACACAAGCTGCACAGCTTACATACTTTTACTTCTAATTTCAAGGGCCTGTCTAATATACAGGGCAACATCTATACACAAGCTGCACAGCTTACATACTTTTACTTCTAATTTCAAGGGCCTGTCTAATATACAGGGCAACATCTATACACAAGCTGCACAGCTTACATACTTTTACTTCTAATTTCTAGAGTCTGTCTAATATACAGGGCAACATCTATACACAAGCTGCACAGCTTACATACTTTTACTTCTAATTTCAAGGGCCTGTCTAATATACAGGGCAACATCTATACACAAGCTGCACAGCTTACATACTTTTACTTCTAATTTCAAGGGCCTGTCTAATATACAGGGCAACATCTATACACAAGCTGCACAGCTTACATACTTTTACTTCTAATTTCAAGGGCCTGTCTAATATACAGGGCAACATCTATACACAAGCTGCACAGCTTACATACTTTTACTTCTAATTTCAAGGGCCTGTCTAATATACAGGGCAACATCTATAGCAGGTGTTTGGAAATTCCTTGTTCTTAGAGTAAACGAGAATTAAAATGCTTTGGGACGTGGCTTTGATTTTGGAAAATGCATAATTTAAAAAACTGAGATTCATACAAAGGAATGGCCCTCATCCATATAGTAGAGAAATCGATATGGATAAGGCAATCCTGATAATAAAGAATTGGGAAAACAAAGTTAAAATGCCCAAATTAAGATAAATCATGGGAAAAATACATAGATGATGTTTGTGACCTATGCAAAGACAAAATAAATATTGCAGAACATTTATTTGCATCCAAAATTGAGTAAAGTTAAAGGAACAGGATACAATATAAACCTAAATAATCTGGGCCATGAATCTGAAAGAAGAACTTAAAGTACCATAATTATGGCTAAAACTGACAAAATATATCCCAGCTGATTTCAAGGTACATTAGGATAAGATTAAAACTAAAGATCTTTACTAAGATTTGCTTACTTTACAGGAAAATATCTCGATTGGATTACTGAATATAAGTTTAGAGGCTTTGCTCCTGTCAAACTTATTTTGCAAAGTGAGCAATTAGGAATCAGGAACCATGACTTTGACCAGAGTATTAGATGTGTAGGTGCAAAGAGCTTTACTCTGCAGAAAGTTCACTGTCACAAGTTGTACAGAGAGCACAACTTGTGTATTCTCATAGCAGCTCTTCTAGGAGAAGGACATTCCATAAAATCAAACCATTGTTCTTTGAATTGGACAGTACCTTAGCCTCTGTACCATGGTCTTTCACTGTCTTACTTTTGGAGTAGAGTTCTCTTGCTTGAGGGTACACTCAGTCACTCTATTTCATCTTATTTCTCTTCCTCTAGTTTTTTTTTAAAGTTTTAGTTTTTTTTCTGGTTTATATATGAAATATTCATTCTCATGCTGTTACTGTTCTTAAACTATTTCATTTTAATTTTCAATTATTTTTCGTGTAGTTTCCTTATTTCCTCTCCTCACTGGGATATTTTCCCTATTGGAGCCCTTGGGCTTATAGCATTCTGCTTTTTCAAATAGGGTTGTAGCTTGGCAAGTAATAATGTTAATGATAATAAGATATTAGGCTATATATCTGTTTTTAATGCTAAATTCTTTAATTCTATGCTACTGCTTCTAAATTTTCTGAATTCTGTGCTATTGCATCTAAATTTTCTTAGTTCTTTACAGAGAAATAAATGCTCTGTCGTATCATATGCTTCACTACACAACCCACAAAGCATATCATTTTCTTTCCCATTTGTATAATTTTCTTTCCCATTTGTATAATTTTCTTTCCCATTTCTATAATTTTTTTCCCATTTATATCATTTTCTTTCCCATTTCTATAATTTTCTTTCCCATTTCTATAATTTTTTTTCCCATTTCTATAATTTTCTTTCCCATTTGTATAATTTTCTTTCCCATTTCTATCATTTTCTTTCCCATTTCTATCATTTTCTTTCCCATTTCTATAATTTTCTTTCCCATTTCTATAATTTTATTTTAGTTTTATCATAAGCAACTTTGTTTTTATTACTATGACTTCTTCCTAAAAGTGTTAAGCTCACGTATCTCTTCTAACATTACCATTCATAAACCTTAACTTTATCATTTTAAAAGAAAGATAAAAGAATTTTAACTGCCACATGAAGAGGGAAATAAGAAAACAATGTGAAATATCTTATCTAAGGAAGAAATATATAAAAAGTAAAGAATAACTGCTCACTCCGCAAAATAAGTTTGCGGCCACTCAAGAAGAAGAAGAACCGCACAAGCGCAAAGCTTCTTTAATAATGTAAACAAAGTCACGTTTTGAATATGAAAAGTGAAAAAAGTGACGGTAACTCGGTAAGCGTTATTTAACTTATTTTATGGTTAACCTGTCGTTTTTATTGATAAAATGACATGCATAATAACGTAGGATATATTGTAAATAGGAATTGTAAGGGATGTTATAACCAATGAAGCCATTAGGCTAATAATCGCTTCATTTCTAAGGCTAGACTGGGCGCGTGGAAGCCTTTGGGAGATAAATAACATTTACCTCATTACGTAAGATTTTTAGAGATTTAGACATTTATTATAGACATTTTACGTCATTCCTTAACTGAGATAGCCCATAGATCCTATGCAATAAGTGATATTGAATGTGCATCATCAATAGCTGCTAGTAGGCTGAACCATGGACCTCTTAAAGGAATCATTATGCACAAGGAGGGTTGCCTACCTAACCTAACACCTCTATTAACCTAAATTCCTCCAGTTTAATGTATTCCAACTCCTGATACCTTGAAGTACCTTAAACAGTCCATGGGTAAAGATTTAGGAGCCTTTGTATATCAGCGGCCATTTCCTCCCGCATGCATAGAAAATGGGAGAATTTTCTTCACGTTTTCCAGTCGTTCATCGACATTTGTTTGGAGTGATGTTCGAACATGTGAATGGCGTATTTGGGTGTTCAAAGAAAGCCTGTTCTCCCCTGATTTTTGTGGGCAGGGTTTTATTGTCCACAAACCTTATGCATTTATGGCTTTGACCACCTCTTTGAACCGTTTTTATCAGGCAGGTGCAACAATGGGGTTCGACAAACCGTTCGACTGTGTAAATCCCGCTTAAGGCATGACCGCTATGCTATAAAAACTGCTCCTTGTTGTGTAAAAACTCTACACAAGATCACCACCTGATTTAAACTTCCCAACCTAACCTACAAGCCTTGTCTTATGCAAATTCCTTTTGCTGGGTAAAGTCCGTAACACTCGATAGTTTTAGATTGATTGGTTTAGAAAATCATTCACAAGTATCAGGCCGAACTTCGTCGCTCTTGGAGTGATGCGTTGCCATCCTTGCGTCTTAAGGGCTAAGAACGGACATCTCCGACTCATGCTTGATGCTCTCAGTACCCTGTTCAAATTTTTGAAATACTGAATTCTAATTATTATGATTATTATTATTATTATTATTATTATTATTATTATTATTTGCTAAGCTGCAACCTTAGTTGGAAAAGCAGGATGCTATAAGCCCAGGGGCTCCAACAGGGAAAACAGCCCAGTGAGTAAAGGGAACAAGGAAAAAATTAATTGTTTTAAGAACAGCAACAATCTTGAAATAAATATTTCCTATATAAACTATAAAAACTTTAACAAAACAAGGAGGAGGAGAAACAAGAGAGAATATTGTGCCCGAGTGTACCCTCAAGCAAGAGAACTCTAAGCCAAGTCAGTGGAAGACCATGGTACAGAGGTTATGTCACTACCCAAGACTAGAGAACAATGGTTTGATTTCGGAGTGTCCTTCTCCTAGTAGAGCTGCTTACCGTAGCTAAAGAGTCCCTTCTACCCTTACCAAGAGGAAAGTAGCCACTGACCAATTACAGTGCAGTAGTTAACCCCTTGAGTGAAGAAGAATTGTTTGGTAATCTCAGTGTTGTCAGGTGTATGAGGACAGAGGAGAATGTCTAAAGAATAGGCCAGACTATTCGGTGTGTGTGTGTGTAGACAAAAGGGAAAATGAACCGTAACCAGAGAGAAGGATCCAATGTAGTACTGTCTGGCCAGTCAAAGGACCCCATAACTCTCTAGCGGTAGTATCTTAACGGGTGGCTGGTGCCCTGGCCAACCTACTACCTGTAAGAAAAAACCCTTTGGCAATTTCCCGTCAAGTGTGGTCTGATTGGGTCGTTTTAAGTTCTATCTATCTGGTAAGTACTTACTTACGGTATTTAAAACATTCTGAACAGTTTTTATTAGATACGAGTTTGTGATAGGGTTGAAAATAAGGGAGTTAAGTGGCTTGTGGCCATCATACATACACCACAAACTATCTAAAAAAGGTGCTTGGATAAACTGATGTGAGATGTTACCACCAAATAACTTCCCTTGGCCCCAATGCCAGGTCCTATATCCCGAATTTCACATCGCACATAAGTGTATTAGTCACGGTTACTAATGTACGTGGTGGGCTATGTTTGAATATTTTGTTACCTATTTTAAATTTTGTCTTAATATAACTGACCATTTATGCTTATTATGTGTAGTGTAGGTAAGAAAGAGTTACTTAGGGAGTTGTTACCACCTGTTATCTGTTTACGTAGCAATAAACTATGCTGTAATTGTCACCAGCCAATCTATATATGAAAGGAGACGCTATCAAAGATTATCATAGAACTAAGAACATTGGTCTAACTTCACTGTGCAGAGTTTAATGAACAATGTGTAAGAATGGGGCACCCATCCTAGTCAGGTTAGGCAAGTGGTGTTGCTCCCCTAGGTTGGGTTAGAAGTTTACCATGAGATTTCAGTTGTTCATATGTAAAGATTGTTTTAGTAACTTATAAAAGTATAGAATTGAAGATGTGTTAGATCGAGGATGAAGGTTATATCTAAAGGTAGATGTGGGGAATAGTAGCCAGACCTTTTGCAGTATTGTGTAGCCTACTGGGAATATGACAGTCAATTCTATTAGCCAGGTAAGGTAAGTGTCTGGCTACTGGCATTCGCACCTGAAAATTTTTACATGTTTAATGTGCTGTGGCAGTATCATTCAACTACAGGCCTATGGTATGAAATTGAAACCTCGTCAATAATATTGCATGGTTTTATGATACCCAGTGTAAAGTTTTGTATGGTGGCTGCTCTACATATTTCAAATTGAAGAATTGAAAGAAATTCATAACAATCCAAGCCTTTTTCTTCATAGCAAAATGTGCTCTATTGCTACTGTTTTCTCATACAGTAATGCTTTTTATAAAGCAACAACAGCAGGCATAAATCCTTTCATTACTATCAAAGTTAAGAATAGGTTTTAGTAAATACTGTACAGTATTGCTTCTTATAAACTTACTTCGTTTGTACGGACAGTATACTGTTTTTGAGCAATACTTGTGTCAGCTTGGTCATAATAGTATATTTGATCTGAGGTATCAATGAGAAAAACAAACATTTTGAACATTTACGATGGGTTACCTGACGGGCGGACTGTCAATAAAGTACTGTAAGTTTGTTTTGACTCGTATATTGTTACACAGTAGCCGTGGTAATGAAAATTACTTTTACACATCATGGTAAATAAATTATTTACAAAATGAAAGAACTTCTTAAGTCTGTTTCTTTTGGATGTAAAGTTTTAGCATGAAGGAGATATATAGGCAAAGTGGCATCAATAATAAACAATAGAGTATTTCTTGGTGCAAAATAGACACTGTAAGGACAGTGAGACGAGCTATCTCCAACAACAACTGACAGTTTATTCAAACAGGTGCGAGAATATAATACAAGGTGCGGATGGCAATGTAGCATGCGCGCTGGCGCCAATCTGGCTTGAACCAACTGCCACAAAATGTGTTTTTTCACACGTACAAATACTTGAAATACAAGTCAATAGAAATATGTAGTGAAATGATAAATACCTGAAATTGTAGCTCTGAGGGAGCGGAACAAATATATACAGTTAGCCACAGTGGGGCGAAAGGGGAATTTAAATGAAATGGAGAATTCGATGGGAATGCTGGACAACGGAGGGAGCGATGTCCTTACAAGTACTCCCCCCCCCCCAAGACATCAGGCGGCGTAGAAGGCTGATGAGGTTAGTCTTCGTATCGTTTCGGGCGCCGTAGGGTTCCTCTTGTTCTTGAACGAAGGGCGCGTCAGCGGTCGGCATATGGATCGCTACCTCTCGTCGTCGTTTGTTGCTTTTCTTCTCATTGGGCGCCTTGTTTTGAGGTGGCACTCTGGATCTGCCAGGTCCCGCGGAGGCAGTGTCGCTTCCTTCGAGAAACGCCGGTTTCACGCGGTCTATTGAGACCCAGTCCTCTTGGCCATGCACGTCGAGAAGGAAGGCTTTCGTCATTTTCTTTATTACTTGGTAGGGGCCTCGATAGGGTCTCGTTAGCGGCTGTCGATGTGCGTCGACACGGACGAAAACATAGCCACAGTCGTCCAGGTTTCTCAGCTTGAAATACTTAATTCTGACCTGGTAAGTTTCAAGACATGGCCTGAACTTCCTGGCGATATCCCTAAGATGTTCCAGCTGCGTGTTGTCGGGTGATGTGGGAAAGAATTCGCCGGGAACTGCGAGTGCCTCTCCGTAAACCTTTTCAGCGGGTGATGGCTCGCCATCTGCGCGAGGGGCGGTCCGAAGGCTGAGAAGTACCCAAGGAAGTCATGATTTCCATTCTCCGTCGGTGTAGCTCGCCATCAGGGACGCCTTGAGGGCGCGACGAGTTTGTTCGACTATGCCGTTTGCTGCGGGGTTGTATGCTGTGGTGCGGTGGAGTGTCGTTCCCATCAGGTTTGCCAGAGCGAGCCATATCTCTGACAGGAAAGCGGGGCCTCTGTCCGTCGTGATGTCGTCAGGAATGTCAAATCTGCTCACCCAGCTCGACAAAAGGGCTTCTCCGCATGCTTGGGTTGTAGCTTCGGTCATCGGTAATGCTTCCAACCACCTCATGGAGCGATCGATGATTGTCAGCAGGTAGCGAGCAGATCCCGAGGGCGGCAAAGGTCCCACGACGTCGATGTGGATGTGACCGAAACGTCTTTTCGGTTGGGGAAAATCACCTATCCCCGATTCGGTGTGATGGCCGATCTTGCTTGTCTGGCAATTGATGCATGTCTTCGCCCATTCCCGGGCATCCTTTTTGATCCCTGGCCAGATGAACTTTTCAGACAGGAGGCGAGCAGTGGTGCGTCCCAAGGGGTGTGAAAGTCCATGGATGAAGTCGAATATTTTTCTTCTGCAGGAAGCCAGAATCCAGGGATGTGGGCGGCCGGTGCTGGTGTCGCAGAGGATAGTTACTCCTGCCGGCCCGAGGGGAATTGCAGTTATCTTGAGCACAGATGGCCCCGTCAGGTGATTCTGTGCCTCTAGGTTGGTGTGCTGCTCGGATGCGAGGTTGGCGTAGTCAATTCTCAGGTGGATTGCGTCGATTTCAATCCTTGAAAGGACGTCTGCGTCTGGGTTTTTCTTTCTGGGAACGTAGCTTATGGTGCATTCGAATTCGGCGATTGCTGCTAGATGACGTTGTTGTCGGGAGGACCATGCGTCTGTCGATTTTGTGAAGGTGTGTACGAGGGGTTGATGGTCCGTCGCGATGGTGAAGGGTGTGCCCTCCAGGATGTGCCTGAAGTGTCGGACGGCGAGGAGCTCCCTGTCGAAGGTGCTGTATTTTGTTTCAGCGGGTTTCAGTTTTCTGCTGAAGAATGCCCATGGTGAAGGAGAACCATCGACGAGCTGTTCCAGCACAGTCCCACAGGCGACGTTGCTGGCGTCGGTCGTCAGTCGCAGAGGGGCGTTGTCGTCGAAGTAAGCCAGGGTGGTGGCGTTTGCGAGGGCGTCCTTTGTCCGGGTGAATGCGTCTTGTTGTGGGGAACCCCACTCAAGTTTCTTCTCCTTTCCCTTCAGGACTTCGTCGAAGGGTGTCAGGGTCTGTGCGATGTTGGGGATGAAGTGCCTGTAGTAATTGACCATCCCCAAGAACTTCTGAAGTTAGCGGGTGGTCGTAGGTATCGGGAACTTTCTGATGATGTCCACCTTGGTTGTCTTGGGTTTTACCCCACTCGAGGACACGCGATGACCGAGAAAGTCCACTCCTTCGGCGCTGAACGTGCATTTGTCGAAACGTACAACCAGGCCATTCTCCTGCAGGCGTTTGAGGACGGCGCGGACTTGCCTCTGGTGTTCCTCCTTGGTCCTTGAGAATATCAGGATGTCGTCGACATAGCAGACGCAGAATGGTAGGTCACCCAGGATGCTATCCATTAGGCGTTGGAAGGTCGCCCCCGCATTGCGTAGGCCGAAGGTTGAGTATGCGAAGGTGTAGGATCCGAACGGTGTCACAATGGCAGTTTTCGGAATGTCCTCTGGAAATACGGGGACCTGGAAGTAAGACTTGAGAAGGTCCATCTTGGTGAAGTATTTCGCGCCATGCAATGCATTCGTCAGGTCTTGCATGTTGGGCAGAGGGTAGTGGTCGGGTGTTGTGATGAGGTTGAGGCGCCTGTAGTCGCCGCAAGGTCTCCAGGTCCCGTCAGGCTTCTTTACCATATGTAGGGGAGATGCCCAGGGGCTCGATGCTTTCCTACAGATACCCATGCGTTCCATGTCCTCAAAGGCGCGTTTGGCGTCCCTCAGCTTCTGGGGCGGGAGGCGGTGGAATTTGGCGTGTGTAGGAGGTCCCGTCGTCGTGATGTGGTGGTAGATCCCGTGCTTGGAGGGGGATCCCGGCGATTGGCAGAGCTCGGGCTTGAAAACGTCAGGAAATTCTTGCAGAAGGTCGGCATAGGGCTGCGTCTTAACAGCAGATACGGACATTGTGGCAGGGGTGGCTCTTAGGGCGCGGGACCGGTAGGTTCCTGTGTCGATGAGGCGTTTCCCAGCAACGTCGACGAGTAGTCCGTGGGGAGCGAGGAAATCTGACTGACGTCAGCGATGGCGAAGGGCCAGGAATACGAACGGCCCATGATAGATATCCTGAGGACCCTAGTCCCATAACACCGCATGGGAGACCCGTTGGCGGCGACGAGCGAGGGGGCGTCTTTGCTGGGACCACGGTCTAGGTCGGCTTGTGACGGCGGGAACGTTGACTGCATAGCGCCGGTGTCGACCATGAGTCTATGGTTGGAGACGGTGTCGAGGATATAGAAACCATTCTTGCTTTGGTTTCCTGCAGCTGCGATGGTGGTAGGTGGTTTCTTCTGGCGTCATCTTCTAGGGAAATTGCATGGTGCCCCACATTTCTTGGCATCGCTGCCGAACTGCTTATGGTAGAAACATCACGCTGGATTAGGCCTAGGGCTCGGACGTGTCGGTTGTGGTGGTTTCCTCCTTGCCAGAGCGTTGATCTCGTCCTCGTCGTCAGGAGGCTTTGCTGAAGAGTCTATGGAAGAGCAGCTGAAGGAGGAGAATGAAGATGATACTGATGATGCCCCGAGGTGGGATGCTTTGGAGGCCTCGTGGAGCTTCTGAGCCTTCGACAGGAGTTTGTTCATCAGAAGTTTGTCGGCGTCCGTCAATTGGGCCCTTACGTCCTACGGCAGGCGTCAAAGGAAAATCTCGCGAGATAGGCTAATCTCGCGCCATCAGCCGTTGCTGTCGGTCTCGGGAAGCATTAGCAGGCCGGTCAACTCGTCCCACGCCTCGACAGGAGAGGTGTCACCCATGGGTTTGCCGGCGAGATCCAGGACTTTCTGTGCCCTTGCTGAAACGGAGAGTGAGTAGATACCGATGAGTTTCGTTCTCAGGTCGTCGTAGGAAACTTGGCCAGCGTGGGCGTCGAGCCATGGGGAAATGTTGTCGAATACCTCCTCTGGGATGGAGGTGAGACACGATGTCGGCCTTGGCGCAGAGTCGCTGAGCCTTGCGACTCGGAAGAGTACGTCTGCTCTCAGGAACCAGGAAGCGGTGTTGTGTTGAGAAAACGGCGACAGTTTGACTTTGGGCGTGGAGGCAAGGCTGCTGGGTGTGATGGGAAGTTGAGATGTCGGTTAAGCTCATCCTACTGCCTTACAAACGCACCGAGGTGTGGGAACACCAAAGGCCGAAGCTCACGCCTAAGGTAACGGAGTGAAAGAAGGTAGCACGGCCGTAATAAGTCCGTTAATGGCAAAGCCAAAACCGCTGATGCTACTTCAACTCCGGTGTCACCAGTTGTAAGGACAGTGAGACGAGCTATCACCAACAACAACTGACGGTTTATTCAAACAGGTGCGAGAATATAATACAAGGTGCGGACGGCAATGTAGCATGCGCGCTGGCGCCAATCTGGCTTGAAGCAACCGCCACAAAATGTGTGTTTTTTCACACGTACAAATACTTGAAATACAAGTCAATAGAAATATGTAGCGAAATGATAAATGCATGAAATTGTAGCTCTGATTGAGCGGAACAAATATATACAGTTAGCCACAGTGGGGCGAAAGGAGAATTTAAATGAAATGGAGAATTCGGTGAGAATGCTGGATGTCGGAGGGAGCGATATCCTTACAACCCTTGAATACTGTATATGATTTTATATGACGTAGGATCTTAAAGAACACCAAAATGCAGATTTATTTTGTTACAAACCTCCGTTATTAGCGGAGCTGGATACAGCTACTGTATTAAAATTTCAATGAGATGGCGGTAGTTACTGCTCACCCTACAAGCCACTGGGCTTCTATTTTGATTTTAGCTGCTGTAAGAGGGATATTAAGAAAGAAGCAACCCTCATTCTTCTTCTAGCCCACTATATTCTCAGGACATTTCGGGGACTCCGTTTTGGAACACATTGACAGAATCGCAAGGAGTATCAAGAACATTACCACTTGGGAAGACATTCCCACCTTGTACGCACGAAGAGGTTTCTTATTGGGAAAGTTTTCTTCCAAGAGAATACGTTTTGATATATGGTACTGGTGTTCTCACAATTGCTATCACTGCTTGCACTCGTATAAAACTGATCACGGGCACCGTTCTGTAGGATGCTGAGAGCTGTCCTCGGGCTTTTCCTTCAGGAGAAGTGTTCAATCAGTGAGCGTCGCAAGCGCATTGATGTTAACAGACTGCGTCATCTCAGTTGAGTGATCCCATGGGCAGGATAAGATAATAAAGTAAAAGAATACTGTAATAAAACAATATATCATTTAACACAATAAGCAAAATGACTTTTGGAATAGCCTGGTGTTTATTTCATACGAAACGGACTAATTGTTGACTTTTGTAGTTGGAAATCTTAGGGATTGGAGTCAGGTTAGGCTTACCCTAGGCCCAAATTTAACAGTTTTATTTGAAAACAATTTGATATACAAACAGCTTCCTGGGACATTCTAAATTTTTATTTCTGGGCTCGAACCTGTGCCGCCCAGTGAATAAGCTCCATTTAAGCACTTATTCTTAGGTAATTTACTGCTAAATATACCAGAGAAAAAATGTAAAGGAGTGCTAGGTTAACTAGCTCGCTCACCTATTGGTGTCGGTATAAAATTGGGCGTATATTCCAGAGGTCCCGCACTATTTAGATTAATCCACGACAGAGAACCCCAATAGAGGAGAGCCGTTCAACCTCACTCGGTACTACTACAATGCATCCGCTCAGAACCCAACTCCTTTTAGCACAACGATCAAAGTAACCCGCATTTTTCTGGTGCTCTCGATTTTGGATATTTTCTAGTGAATTATGGCTTCTTCGTCGGTTTCCCAGGAGACACCGTCTAAGTTAAGTACCAAGCTGGATTTTACTGTGTTTTGAGCAACCTAGATCGTTTAATATTTATATTATAGGAGTTATTCTCTTCGTTCACACCGATCTTGCTTGATTTCACTACAGTTGGTACTCCTGTTTTTGAGAGCTTTTAATTTTCACTTGCGGTGTTACTATGTGTATTATTTTTATTATCAAATATTATTTGTTATTGTGAATATTCATTATTTAGCGTTTAGAATCCTCGTGGTTCAAATTTTGGGCCGATATCATTTACGTATCGCTATGGCTGCCGACCGTGCTAAGGCGGCAATGTTATTTTAGCCATCAGGTGTGTCTTTTGTGATTTAATTATTTATGTTGCATGCCTTGCCCAAAAATTTTCAATGTGTTTATTCATATATTTAACGCTATTATTATTATTATAATGAATATTTGTGCCATTACTCCGTTTGATCTGTCTGATTGGGGATCGTCAGTTGGTAGCCCTGCTGCCTCGTATCACGTGATCCTCCCCCACGCTCCCCCTCTAGCTAGGTGGGAGGCTAGACTTCTCCCCCCTCCACTAAGGGACCGTTGCCTTCCCTCCTTTTAGAGGGGGTAGTTAAGTGTTTATGGACTTTGTCCTCCGGGTGGCCCGGCGGTTTAGTCTCTGTCTAGTCTGGTTGGCCACCGGTCTACAGAGTTGGATCCCGGTGTACCCTATTTTATATTCACTTTTCATTCTGGCTTATGTTATACGAAACCCTCCGGGTTCGATTGGCAGTTCTTAGTTACAGTTCCGCCCCCCTATTATTTTATAACATTTCCTATGATGATTATATATGACAGATCACTACCCCGGAGTCCCTAAAGGAATTGGTATTGAATATACCTTTATTTCCCGGCCCGGGGTCTACCCCACCCCGGGAAATCAGACACTATGTGTCTTAATTCCTTGTTTTTGCATCCTTTTTTATGCTCCCGGCTTGACCGGAATGGATGGCTATACTTTAGTTTCAAGTTAGACTTATGTTTAGGCCCGGGACCCCCGGTCCCGCCCCTATGTAAGAATATTATAGTTAAGCTCTAACCTTGCGTTAGACCTATGTTAGGCCCGGGTCCTCCGGACCCGCCCCTAAAAAAAAAAAAAAAAAAAAAAAAAAAAAAAAAAAAAAAAATTATTTTATTTTTTACAGTCTAATCTTGTGTTAGACCTATTTTAGGCCCTACTTAAAAGAATAGTATAGTTAAACTCTATTCTTGTGTTAGACCTATGTTAGGCCACTTATAGAATAGTAGTTAGGCTCTAATCTTGTGTTAGACCTATGTTAGGCCCGGGTCCTCCAGACCCGCCCCTAATTAAGAGAATTACAGTTTCTCATATACTATTCTTTTTACAGATGGTGCATTGTCTGACGCCGGCCTGTGCAGCTGTTCTGCACCAGCCTTGTGGCCACTCCGTCTGCCGATCTCACGCCCCTTGTGGGGTTCAACTGGAAGACGTTGTGGTATGGCACCCGGATAACTGTGTGATTTGCTTCGACCTCATCACTACCCTTGGTTCTGACTCGGTGAGTCCCGTTGGCTATATTGCCTTCTTATTTTATTTACTATTAGTAAGATATCTATGGTCTTGAAGGACCATTGGGAGTTTCCCTTTTATAATTCCCACTATTATTTCAGGCATCCCCGGAGCAAAAGTCTGCGGCTCGGGCCACACTGAAGGTGTGGGTTGGTGGTTTTGCCCGGAATGTAAAGTCTAAGCGGCCGTACGTCCTATCTGAGGACTACTGCACCATGGTTTACCCCAACGCCAAGTCTTCAGCTGCTGTGGCTAGGCATGTGGCAGCTCCCATCATTGCCCACATTGATGCCACTATAACGGGTCTCATCGACCCAGAGCAAGATCCATCGGACGCCCCCGGAGGTCTGGAGGACAATGTTGCCTCCATGAACCTGGACGTCGAACCAATGTTGCTAGACGAGCCGGATACAGGTAGGGTGGTAAGTGAGGCAGGTGTGTCCGGCGCTGAGATTCCTATCCTCAGCCCCGCTCTTTCTTCTTCTTCTGATCGCTCTTCCTTTCTTGGATTTTCTGGGGACCGTGATTCGTCTCAACGTTCATACCCGGTTCCCCCTAAGGATAAGTCTACTTCAAGGACCTTACCCAAAGCTCGCAAGCCTCACAAGACTTCTCATGGCTCTAAACCTGGTACAAACCCGTCTTCAAAGACCTCTGGTTCCTCCTCTAAGTCTCACGACCCGGGAGTTCCTTCCGCCCCTCCTGCTGCTAGCCCGGGCCTTTCCGAATCAGCTATGCTTCGCATCGTGTCGGAGATGCAGGAAAAGTTGGTTTCGGAGATGCAGTCGAGGATGGACACGATGTTCTCTAACTTCGGTCAGAGAATTGGGGCTTTAGAGCAAGGAGCTCCGGAGAGAGTCCAAAGCTCTCTCATACCGGATGCCTCTAAGCTCCCGCCGTTTGCCAAGAACAACCCCTGGCGGATGGCTCTTCATTCCCCGTTCTCAGACGGAATGTTGACTCTGGAGGGCCTTGGCACTCGCCCTCTAGAGGACTTTGAATTCTTTCCTCCGGGTCTGGCATTTCCATTTCATGGTTATGCCAGACTTACCGAGGAAGCTTTAGTCCGATTAGACAAGGTCCCCAAAGAGACGGTCATCTTCCCGAAGGAGCAAGCCCAATCTGTTTGGGCCAGATTTTTGAATGACATCGGCTGCACTAACACCATGCTGACGCCTCATAAAAGCTCCTTTACGATGTTCTTAATGGACAAGAACACCTTGACTCCATGCGTCAATAAGGTGGCAGAGCTTGCCTTTCAATATGCTCTGGAGGAGAAGCCCTTGCCTCCCATCCGAGAGGTGGATCCAATCTCCCTCCTTCTTCCCTCAGGTATTGAGTGTTGGGACAACGTCCATACCACCTTTACCTCCGGCAAGCTTGCAGCAGACTGTGCCTCAGTCTTGTTTAGTGAGAAGCTTCCCCGTCTCCCGGAATCTCTCATTAAACAGGAATATGATTCCCGCCTACGTGTGGGCCGTACTCTAAACCTGGCCACATCCACGGAGTCGATAGCCTTGACTTACGATACGGAGAGTATTTTTAAGTCTCTCAACAAGGCTACGCTACAGTCGTTATATTATGACTTATATGACTTTGCTACTGCTAAACGCAGATGTCGCAAGCATGTTCTAGCTGAGGCGACGATTAGGCATGAACCTAATAAACTCATCCGGTCCTCCTGTTGGGGTTCAAATCTCTTCCCCGAGGATCTCGTAGAGGAAGTCTTGGCGGAGGCCACTAGGGTTAATCAGAGCCTTAAAGCCCGTTGGGGTTTGACCCCTAAACGCAAGTATGACCCCGCAAATTATCAAGCCCGGGGTAGGAAGAAGCTTAGACCATATACCTCCACCCAGTTCAGGCAACAACAGAGTGCTTCATCCAACTTCCGGCTGCCTCTTCTTCCATCTTCTGTTGCCCCTGCACAGCCTTCCACCTCTCGGGCTCCTTCGGATGACTATGTCACCGTTCTGCTACCTAAGAGCCAGCTTTCTGGTGCCTCCGCCACTTCCCCTGCCTTTAACCAGTCCTACGAGGCTCATAGCTCTTCCCAGAGTTATGGTAGAGGTAGAGGCTACCACCGTGGCTCTAACCAGAACAAAGGCAGGGGAAGAGCCTTTCGCAGAGGAAAGAACTTCCGAGGCGGACGTGGAGGCAACTCCTCAAACCAATACTGAGGTGCAGCAGGTAGGGGGGAGGCTCTATGCCTTCCGCAACAAATGGAGGTTCAGTCCCTGGGCGTTCAGTATCATCTCCAAGGGACTAGGGTGGAGTTGGATTCAAGGACCTCCTCCTCCGAACAAATTTCGTCAACATTCCACTCCGGACCTGGTCGAATTTGTCCAGGAACTTTTACAAAAGAATGCCATACAAGAAACGAAACATCTGAAGTTTCAAGGTCGGCTGTTCAGTGTTCCGAAGAAGGATTCAGACAAGAGAAGAGTGATTCTAGATCTATCCCTTCTCAACTTGTCCATTCAATGCGACAAGTTTCGAATGCTTACCGTCTCGCAGGTGCGGACCTTACTTCCCCGTGGGGCCGTCACCACCTCTATCGATCTTACAGACGCCTACTATCACGTCCCGATAGCGAGACACTTCCGTCCGTACCTAGGCTTTCGCTTAGGGGACAAAAGTTACTCCTTCAAGGTGATGCCTTTCGGGCTCAACATTGCCCCAAGGATCTTCACAAAGCTAGCAGAAGTCGCTGTTCAGGAACTCAGGAATCAAGGGATTCAAGTAGTAGCCTATCTGGACGACTGGCTCATTTGGTCAGACACCTCCCAAAATTGCCTAAAAGCCACTCACAAAGTCATCCATTATCTTCAATCTCTAGGCTT
This sequence comes from Palaemon carinicauda, assembly GCF_036898095.1. Lineage (NCBI taxonomy): Eukaryota > Metazoa > Arthropoda > Malacostraca > Decapoda > Palaemonidae > Palaemon > Palaemon carinicauda. The sequence goes on along the minus strand of NW_027169965.1, from coordinate 132,557 downwards.
CCAGATCAACTTCAAGAAGTCCCGTCTTCTTCCAAAATCGAAGTTCCAATGGCTCGGCCTGCAATGGGATCTTATATCTCATACTCTGTGTCTTCCCAGACCCAAGAGGTTAGAGATTGCAAGAAACACCAAACGCTTTCTCAAAGACAAAGTAAGTTCCAGACGGCTTCAAGAGAAGATTCTGGGTTCCCTTCAGTTTGCCTCAGTGACGGATCTTCTTCTGAAGGCAAAATTGAAAGATATCAATCGTGTCTGGCGTTCGAGGGCGAACCGGAAGCTCCGGGACAGGAAAGTCCGCCTTCCTCCCATTCTACGGGAAAGACTTCTTCCTTGGACAAGAGCAAACAGTCTGTCAAAGTCAGTTCCCCTTCGATTTCCGCCCCCGGAATTAATCATTCACACAGACGCATCCCTATCAGGTTGGGGCGGCTATTCTCAGCTCAAGAAAGTTCAAGGTCTTTGGACTCCCTTGTTCCGCCATTTTCACATCAATGTGCTAGAGGCCATGGCAGTTCTTCTAACCCTGAAACGTCTCGCTCTTCCCAAGAAACAACACCTTCGTCTGGTCCTCGACAGCGAAGTGGTGGTCCGCTGCCTCAACAGAGGCGGGTCAAAGTCAGGGCCTCTGAACCATGTTCTAATAGCCATATTCTCCCTAGCAGCCTCGAACCGTTGGCATCTTTCAGCTGTCCACCTGGCGGGAGTCCGGAATGTAGTGGCAGACGCCCTGTCCCGGACCTCCCCTCTAGAATCGGAATGGTCACTCGATCTAAAGTCATTTCGGTGGATTCTCTCTCAGGTTCCCGGTCTCCAAGTGGACCTCTTCGCCACGGAATCCAACCACAAATTGAGAGTATATGTGGCTCCCAATCTAGACCCTCAGGCTTACGCCACAGACGCCATGTCACAGAATTGGGACAACTGGGAAAAGATTTATCTCTTTCCCCCGGTGAATCTTTTGCTGAAAGTTCTAGACAAACTGAGATCCTTCAAGGGACAAGTAGCCTTGGTCGCACCCAACTGGCCCAAGAGCAACTGGTATCCTCTCCTGCGGGAGTTGAGACTATACCCTCACCCGATACCCAATCCGGTTCTGTCTCAGATAGTACAAACACGCGTTGTGTACGCTTTCTCAAACATTCAGAGCGCCCTAACTTTATGGACTTTATGAAGTTTGCGGCTATGCATGGTGCCAATATTGATCCTCAAAACACCTTGTTCCTAGAATCAGATAAACGGGATTCCACCATCCGTCAGTATGACTCTGCAGTTAAAAAGTTGGCAAAATTTTTAATAGACTCAGACGTGAACTGTATGAACTTGAACCTTACAGTCACTTTCTTTAGATCTTTATTAGAATCAGGTCTGGCAGCCAATACTATCACCACTATTAAATCGGCTCTGAAAAAGATCTTCCTAGTGGGTTTTAACATAGACTTAACCGACTCTTTGTTAGCTTCAATTCCGAAAGCTTGTGCCAGACTGAAACCGGTTACTCGTCCTACCCCGGTGACCTGGTTCCTTAATGACGTACTCAAATTGGCTTCTGATACCATTAACAGTTCTTGTGATTACATGCCCCTTCTCAGGAAAACACTTTTCCTAGTGAGCTTGGCTTCCGGGGCAAGAATTTCTGAATTGGCAGCCTTGTCGAGAGACCCGGGTCATATTGACTTTCTGCCTTCAGGAGAGGTCCTTCTTTCTCCTAACAAATTCTTTTTGGCTAAGAATGAAGACCCTCAAAACAGATGGACCTCCTGGAAAATTGTTCCCCTCACGCAAGATCCGTCGCTGTGCCCTGTCACTACTCTTAGGTCTTATCTATCCCGGACCTCCTCTAACTCCTCGGGGCCTCTATTCGTTAGAGAACAAGGCGGTACCATTACTATTAAAGGGATCAGGCAACAAATTTTGTATTTTATTAAACAAGCTAACCCTGACTCTTTTCCTCTTGCACATGATATCAGGGCGGTTGCCACCTCGGTGAACTTCTTTCACCACATGAATTTTACAGACCTTTCCAGGTATACAGGGTGGAAATCACCGTCAGTGTTCAAGAAACACTACCTTAAACATTTGGAAGCCCTAAAATTTTCTACAGTAGCCGCAGGGAGCGTAGTTACTCCCGAGTAACTCACAGGTTAATGCCTTGACTCTTTATCTCTCCCTCTTACCTGCCTCATTTATACCCTATTGTATTCGTTGGTCTCGCACCTGAATACTGTTATTATATTTGTAAATTTTTATGCTCCTGAGTATCTGTATATATTATCACTCACGGCATTATTATACCTACCTTATTGGATTTATGTTCATATTTAAGATACCCTTATAATTGTTTTTTGGTACTCATCTCTGATTAAAGCATCCTGTATTTCTCTTACGCTTATGTTTTTTCCTTTATTTTGCAAGTTTGGTGACATTTTTCTCTTGTATAGATTCACTGGGCGGCACAGGTTCGAGCCCAGAAAAGGGATTTTGACGTAGGAAAAATCTATTTCTGGGCGAGGGACCTGTGCCGCCCAGTGAACCCTCCCAGCTCCTCTCCCTTGGAGTCCCCAAACTTTGGGTGCTAAGGAGTTGGGTTCTGAGCGGATGCATTGTAGTAGTACCGAGTGAGGTTGAACGGCTCTCCTCTATTGGGGTTCTCTGTCGTGGATTAATCTAAATAGTGCGGGACCTCTGGAATATACGCCCAATTTTATACCGACACCAATAGGTGAGCGAGCTAGTTAACCTAGCACTCCTTTACATTTTTTCTCTGGTATATTTAGCAGTAAATTACCTAAGAATAAGTGCTTAAATGGAGCTTATTCACTGGGCGGCACAGGTCCCTCGCCCAGAAATAGATTTTTCCTACGTCAAAATCCCTTATTTAGGACCTCCTCGTTCCTTACCTACCCCAGAAGATTCCCAGGACACTTCGGTGACGCCAACGTTTAGAAGAACGTCGAGAGAATCACCGGGATTACCAAGAAAATCTTTGTACATTCTGATTACTGCTTCTTTCTAGAATTTCCATTCTATGATATCGTTGAAAGAAAAACCTATGATCGTTTTCATTGCTTGTACGGAATACAAGATTTTCCCATCACAAGCGCCTAGGTTTCCTTATAGTTTTTCCTGTGTACAGTATCCTGTCTTCATAAGAACGTTCTGTCTGCGTTCTCTCCCCTCAAGACAGGATTCCTTACGCTTTTTCTCTGTGATCGTCGTTTGCCATGGGATTGACCTCATACAGCGATCGGGAACGTATCAGCAGTAACACGATTATTATTATTATTATTATTATTATTATTATTATTATTATTAATTTCTAAGCTACAACCCTAGTTGGACAAGCAGGATGCTATAAGCAGAGGGGCTCCAACAGGGAAAATAGCCCAGTGAGGAAAGGAAACAAGGAAAAGTAAAATATTTTAAGAACAGTAATATTAGAATAAATATTTCCTATATAAACTATAAAAAAACTTTAACAAAACAAGAAGAGAAATTGAAAACCTTGCAATTTTAAACCACATGATTTGAAAACATGATTGAAGGCCTTGCAATTTGAAACCACAGTACTTAAAGCCACATGAACGGAATTTATGCTCATTCTTCAAGTGAAAGTTACTTTGAGTCGCCAGAGAACAAACTGGTCTCCACTTATCTGTTCCTTCCCAGTGCTCCCAGTCCAGAGATCTTCCACCTTTTGAGATCTTTGGATGCGCTGAGGACGTTTCCCGTACTACTGTAGATCTTCCTGCGCTCAGAGTCCAGCCCGGGATGTGAGATCTTAACCCTTTTACCCCCAAAGGACGTACTGGTACGTTTCACAAAAGCCATCCCCTTACCCCCATGGACGTACCGGTACGTCCTTGCAAAAAAATGCTATAAAAATTTATTTATTTTTCAAATTTTTGATATTTTTTTTTGAGAAAATTTAGGCATTTTCCAAGAGAATGAGACCAACCTGACCTCTCTATGACAAAAATTAAGGTTGTTAGAGCAATTTAAAAAAATATATACTGCAAAATGTACCTGGAAAAAAATAACCCCCTGGGGGTTAAGGGTTGGAAATTTCCAAAGAGCCTGGGTGTAAAAGGGTTAAGGTGAAAATTACCTTGAGTCGCCAGAGAACAAATGCACTGGTCTCCACTTATCTGTTTCTTCCCAGTGCTCCCAGTCCAGAGATCTTCCAACTCTAGGTCTTTGGATGCGCTGAGAACGTTTCCCGAACTAGATCTTCCTGCGCTCAGAGTCCATTCCGGGACATGAGATCTTAACCCTGTTACCCCCAAAGGACGTTCTGGTACGTTTCACAAAAGCCATCCCTTTACCCCCATGGACGTACCGGTACGTCCTTGCAAAAAAATGCAATAAAATTTTGTTTTTTCAAATTTTTGATAATTTTTTGAGAAAATTCAGGCATTTTCCAAGAGAATGAGACCAACCTGACCTCTCTATGACAAAAATTAGGGCTGTTAGAGCAATTTAAAAAAAATATACTGCAAAATGTGCCTGGAAAAAAATAACCCCCTGGGGGTTAAGGGTTGAAAATTTCCAAATAGCTTGGGGGTAAAAGGGTTAACACGCTTGTTTGAGCAATGAGGGTTAGAACAGGCGACATCTCAGGTCCTATATTAGCACTCGTGCTATCATCTAGGAGACAAGTTGTGCTAGCTGATGCTATGTTTCTATTAAAGGTCTCAGGTCTCAGGTTAGGAAAAATACATAATACTTTTTAAAAAAAATTTATATTTCTTTTTTTGTATCAGTTGGAATACAGTATTGCGTAGTTATTAATTTTCTTTCATATTTGGGTTACTAATACTGAGATTGTAAATTATATCCCCTGAATTTTTGGTCTTGTTTTCAATTCTTTAGTTTTTTTATTCATCTGTTCAAAACTAGTTTGCATAGCTTTGATAAGACTAACTGAGGGCTCGGTAAAAGTCTAAACTTGCAAATGTAATCAATAGCTAATACTAATTCCTTTTGAAAGGAAAATTCAATGCTTGCTTTACTTGAGCATTCAGAGCATATTTTAATTATTTTAATTATTCTTTTTTTAATTCCAGATTTCTACAAGCAAAGAATAACCATTTGCGTGAACAGGAAGCTGAGGTTGATGAGCAGCGGTCTTTGATCCTAAGCCCCAAAATGAGAATGGTTTTCTCTCATGCCAAGATAAGTACAACTCTGCCAACTCTTGAGTTCAATCTACTCATGGCCACTGTTATCTCAGCTGATGGAAGAATAGCAAAGGGTATGACCAGCCCATGGCTGTTCCACACTCATTTTCCCTTCCAAAATAACTTTGTGCCAGTGGCAGCGTGGGGGCCCAGGTTTATTGAGGCCCTTAATATACAACGTGACTGGCTGATAAGAGATGAAACAGTTGGAAGAGCTTAAACAACATTCTAGCCTAGTGTCCCTTTTTGTCAAGCAGCCCTGAATCACAGTACCTGTGATGAGAGCCAAGTACCTGGGAATGGTCATCGATACAGAAGAGGAATTGGTTCAACTGACATAATGGCGGGATCAAATTGTCATCCTTAATCGAGCAGCTGTCCACTCTATAAGAGATTACCAATGGAAATCCCAATGGACAACAAAAATCATATTCAGATGAATATGCTGTGGTAAGTAGTGTGGATATGACTTAAACAAGCCGTAAGCAAACACTGTGTTCCCTTTTCTGTTTTCTAATCTTTTGTTAGTTTTCAAAAAGCTTTGAATATTTTGTGCTTCATAAACCCTTTTTTATTCCTACACACAATACAAACGTTCGACTTCGGCAAGGCTGGAAACGGCCGGTTAAACTTCTAACGAGGTAATACTGTTGTAGTTGGCGGGTGGCGAGTAGGCCACCCCCAAGGTAGCATAACATTTGCTTTGACTTAAGCCACTGAAGATTAAGACGTACTTTTCGGTGTCATTGTGCTGTTGTGGCCTCTCCCCTGTGAGTGTGTTATTATCAGCTTGCACGATTCAGAGAAGGTCTTCAAGTTCTCCCTTCTCCCGTGTCATCTTTGCTGAGTATTTGCCGTAATTCTGAAGGAAAACGAGTAGAAGTAGTCCAGGAAGTCCGACCAACAGGAGTTATGCCCTACCGTTTCTCTCCTGTTGGAGAGACATTGCTGGTTGCAGTAGTTTCAGAAACCTCCCTTCTTGAGTGAGTTCTAAGTGTTGTCTAATGGCGGGAAAAAACATTGGTTTACACAACATTAAGAAGTGTCTGGATACTCGGTGGAGGTGTTTTCACACCAATTTCTTGTGCTTGGTTTAGTGCCAGTAGTGAAGGTTGAGAGTTGTCCCATAATGGGAAAAAACATCTGTTCTCACAACTTACAGACTGAGCATACCACCACAGAATGGGACTGCAGGGTATTATTATCCAGCAACTAGCATTCCCTTTTATTCTGGCTCCATTGGAACAAGAATACTGGATGTAGAGAATTCGTAGTTTCAGTTAAAATTACAAATATAATTATGAAAATTTTAAAGAGGAAAGGAAATTTTTATTTTATGTGTAAGTGTTTATTTTTTATGATTTAATTTCATGGAAGTGATTTTATTTTTTACGATTTAATTTCATAGAAGTGATTTTATTTTTTACGATTTAATATCATGGAAGTGATTCTGAATGTGATTTCTTTTCAAATCAAACACTTGTAAAATTTAAACAAAAATATGTTGAGGTTCGAGCTGCAAGTTAGGAAGTCAGTTGGAGTCACGAGCTCACGGAAGCAACTCCAAGAGTGTCACTCTTGTAAATTGTTCAACCTTATTTGCAGTTGTCGACTGTTTTTAACTAATTAGAGTGTATTTGCAACATGCTAATGCCCCCATCAGTATTTGTAAGTGCCCTGGACTTGTCTGAATAAAGTCGTCTTAAGTTCAGCATCTTGTGTGTGTTGGAAACCTAAATGAACTAGCGTGGGTAAGTGCTTGAATGCCATAACCGTTTTTCCAGTACAGTATCAGGATAATTGTTAGCCTGCTTACTAACTCGGAACCTGAAACTATGTGGAATTGAAAACTGTACAGTGATTCTACCATGAAAATAAATAAATAAATGATCTACCCTGATAGCTGCATAACGATCCTCAACTTGGGAACTCCTCACCTTGGGGAAATCTGTTATCCATAGACGTATCGGGGAGGTATGGGACGCCCACCTGAGTATCCAATCCGTCTGTGGGATATGATACACAGAAGAAACTCACCTGCTTTTTAACCTACCTGTTGCTACTTTGAAAGTTTTCCAAAGGAGTTTGGCAAAGTGCTCGGTATTAGTGATGAATAGCAATGCTTCTTTTGAAGTCATTTGCATTTATCCTCACTATACAGAGCTTAGTTCTTTTAACCCTTTTACCCGCAAAAGGACTTACTGGTACGTTTCACAAAACTCATCCCTTTACCCCCATGGACGTACCGGTATGTCCTTACAAAAAAATTCTATAATATTTTTTTTTTATATTTTTGATAATTTTTTGAGAAAATTCAGGCATTTTCCAAGAGAATGAGACCAACCTGACCTCTCTATGACAAAAATTAAGGCTGTTAGAGCAATTTTAAAAAAATATACTGCAAAATGTGTTGGGGGAAAAAATAACCCCTTGGGGGTTAAGAGTTTGAAATTTCCAAAGAGCCTGGAGGTAAAAGGGTTAAGTTACATTTCCCACATCAACTCTCCTGTCTCAACCACTCCGAAAGTCCTAGGTTCAAAGTCCAAGTGGGACCTCAGCGGCCTGTCTAGTGGGCGGGGCTTACCTGCAACCCCATAGCTTTAAGGTTAAAGTAAGAGCTCAGTGTGCTGGCAGGTGGGCGGGGCTTACCCGTGATCCCGCTAACTCACAAACGCTCTCTCGTTAAGTTTTTAATGGCCGTATCCAGCTCCACTGAAACCACACTCCTATTATAATACTCAGGTTTGTAAAGAAAAAAGCAAATTACTTGAAGATGTGCGAGTTTTCCTAATTGCTTTCATAATCATTCACTTCACTTTACTTCCACTCCCAGGTAGGCTTTCAGCCTGTCAGTGGAATCAGTTGTCTTCTCCACTCAATTCTGTTTTAAAAAATTCCCTCTCTTCTCTGCTGTTCAATTGTTGGCATGTTGTTCTTTGTCAAAATCTCTTCAATTCCATCCCTCCAGCATTTACGTGGTCTACCTCTTGATCTCCTCCCACCAGGCGTCCAGTCCCATCTCTTCCTTGCAATTCTATTTCCATCCATTCTCATTAAATGTCCCAGCCATCTCACCTGTCCCTTCTCAATCTTGTTCAACATAGGAGATACCCCTACCATCCTTCTAAAATCTACATTTCTTATTCTATCTCTTCTTGTTTTGTGCATTATTGTTCTCAGGATTTTCATCTCTGAAAACGTGTAAAGTGTTTTGTAATATTTTCTAACCTGTGTAGCATCGATTTACTGGACTTGTTTTGTATTATTATTTTTTTACCTTATTTGATTTTGGACTTTACTTTATACATGAGCATAGATTTATGGAGTCCTTTTTATCCACAGAACTTTGGTTAGATTTGAAGAGAGCCAAATTGAATATATGGACTTGCAGTTCATCAGAATTTCAATATCTCCTGGTAAGTAGTGTAAATATGTTTTATTCTTAATAAAGTTTACAGAGGAGAAGTCATGGTGAAAAGTTCTAGTAAACCTTTCATCATTATTATTATTATTACTATCCAAGCTACAACCCTAGTTGGAAAAGCAAGATGCTACAAGCCTAGGGGCTCCAACAGGGAAAAATAGCCCAGTGAGGAAAGGAAATAAGGAAATAAATAAATGAAGAGAACAAATTAACAATAAATTATTCTAAAATAAGTAACAACGTCAAAACAGACATGTCATATATAAACTATTAACAACATAAAAAACAAATATGTCATAAATAAACTATAAAAGACTCATGTCCGCCTGGTCAACAAAAAAGAATTTGCTCCAACTTTGAACTTTTGAAGTTCTACTGATTCAACCACCCGATTAGGAAGATCATTCCACAACTTGGTAACAGCTGGAATAAAACTTCTAGAATACTGTGTAGTATTGAGCCTCATGATGGAGAAGGCCTGGCTATTAGAACTGTTTGCCTGCCTAGTATTACGAACAGGATAGAATTGTCCTGGGAGATCTGAATGTAAAGGATGGTCAGAGTTATGAAAAATCTTATGCAACATGCATAATGAACTAATTGAATGACGGTGCCAGAGATTAATATCTAGATCAGGAATAAGAAATTTAATAGACCGTAAGTTTCTGTCCAACAAATTAAGATGAGAATCAATAGCTGAAGACCAGATAGGAGAACAATACTCAAAACAAAGTAGAGTAAAAGAATTAAAACAATTCTTCAGAATAGATTGATCACCAAAAATCTTTAGACTTTCTCAGTAAGCCTATTTTTTGTGCAATTGAAGAAGACACAGACCTTATATGTTTCTCAAAAGTAATACCTTTGGAAATTTTGTCATCAGAAGTAAGGTGAACATATATTTGCCAGGCTACCAGGAAGCTGCCACGAGTGCAAGATGATATTGGGAACTGAGATGGAACAGAAATAGAAATTCCACATAAATAACCATGAATTCATTGGTGTAAAAAGTGGATTAAAGTTCTCCAGGATATGAACTAATGCTAGCTTCATGTTAGACGATTCATATGCGGTTTTGTTCGTGGGGGGAGGGGGGGAATAGAGCATTATATCATTTTGTAAGGTGTTGCTGAAGATTTGTGTAAGGTAAATGCAAAATAGTTTCCCATATCTAAAGTAGTGATAGACAAGGAGGTCTTTCCTCCAAGTACAGTAATTGCTTCACCAAAGTCCATACATTAAGCATTGCGAAGTTCTTGTTCGGATTAGTCATAGGTGTTATAACAGGAACCTCTTCTTAATCTAGCAGGATGGAGGGAGTTTCCCCTCTATGAAAAGTTTGCCATAGTTACTTCATTTCACCCTAAAAATGTTTGTGAGGAGGAAGCCGACATACAAAGAAAATCTACGAAAAAAGGTGAAAAGAGCAGACACAAAATATCACACAGAAGCAAACAAGTTGCGGAGAAGGAATGAAGCGGCAGGGTCGTATGGGAGCACTGAAAAGTGATAAGATATGTAATGGCTCCTCACTTATCCTTCCCGTTAGAGGATTAGACAGGGAAAGGTTTATTAGGGGTACAGATACCTATGGTTATCTTAGGATACGTCCCTGATTATGCACGATATCTTCAGATAGTGGTTCCGGGGGTTAGAACCCTGTGATACCTGACGGTAATTCTCTTTTAATATCAATCGCAGAAATATTATACAGTAGAAAGTTACTGGAGGGAACTTCCATCAGGACGACATGGCTATCTCACCCAAAAATAGATTTTTCCTATGTCAAAATCCCTTTTATATCTTTCCATTAGGGAACTCCCACAGTTATTCAAGCTTTTCAGTCAGACCCACTTCAGATTGGCATCTGAAGTTCTTGCTCAGGCCTTATTTGTATTCATCCCAATTTGGTTGGGTATATATTAGCTTATAATTCTTGTCATGTGTTTTCGTCCTAACTATTATTGACTAAACACACACGAAGAAAATGGTTTTTATGATATGAAACACTATTTTATTATTATTGCTGTATGTTATTAAAATCATTATGACTTTATTACAAAATATCATATCAAAGATACAGAGAAGTGTAATGGACTTCGTAGGATAGTATTACCTTTGATTTGGGAATGTATTGCTTAGTTCCAGAAAATTATTATTTCAAGTGTTGTTATTATTTCCGGACTTTAAAATGCCTCACACGATAGATTTCATGTTAATTAAAGAGGGAATAGCTAGCGAGATAAACTTTAAAAGTTTAGATAATCTGTTTTTTGAAGATGAATTATACAGATAGGCTTCGTAAATAATCGAGATAATATGTGGAAGATAGACAAGTTAAGTAATGCATATTGCTTATTCATTTATAAAATAAAAGTCTTGAATGGAACTTGAGAGATTTAAAAAAACAATTTTAATGATAAAATTTGAAATTTCTATACTCACCTGATGTTCATAATGCTTTATAAATATTTTAACCCTTTTACCCCCAAAGGACGTACTGGTACGTTTCACAAAACCCATCCCTTTACCCCCATGGACGTACCAGTACGTCCTTGCAAAAAAATGCTTTAAAAATTTTTTTTGTCATATTTTTGATAATTTTTTGAAAAAATTCAGGCATTTTCCAAGAGAATGAGACCAACCTGACCTCTCTATGACAAAAATTAAGGCTGTTAGAGCAATTTAAAAAAAATATACTGCAAAATGTGCTGGGGAAAAAAATAATCCCCTGGGGGTTAAGGGTTGGAAATTTCCAAAGAGCCTGGGGGTAAAAGGGTTAATTGTTGGTTATGTATTGGTGATTGCATCATGTTCCGGATGACTACATTTCTGCTCGCTTGCAAGCTCAGTTAGTAGCTCATTACTTATTTACTTTGGGTAAATACTAACACTTACTTTTATTATCTGGAATGTGATTCAATCGGCCATCTTTAGCTGATACAGCAACAATAACAAAAATATTTATAAAACAATATAAATTTCCAGGGAGGTTCATAGAGATGCTTATTACAAAAATTTCCCATATCTATTTTAAAATGTTTTCAAAAACATGATTAGAATATTTAATTTTCTTTTTCAGATTACAGTATTGACTTCCGCACGAAGTTCACCGCTGAAGAATTGTTTCATGGAAATAACTACTGCTCGTTTACAAGGAACGCCATTGCTTTTTGGCACATTATAACGACTAATTCTGTAATTTATATGTGTATGATCGATGCATGATCGTCTGAATGTTAGTTAGTTCACTGATGATCGATGATTATGTTGAGGAATTTATACGTTCTTACTTGAAAGTGGTCTCATGCTTCTCAGTGACTGAGTGGGTGTATTAACTGAACTGGGTCTTGATATTGATTGATACATACATACATACATATACCAAAGGCACTTCCCCCAATTTTGGGGGGTAGCCGACATCAACAAGAAACAAAACAAAAAAGGGGACCTCTAGTCTCTACGTTCCTCCAGCCTAACCAGGGACTCAACCGAGTTCAGCTGGTACTGCTAGGGTGCCACAGCCCAACCTCCCACATTTCCACCACAGATGAAGCTTCATACTGCTGAGTCCCCTACTGCTGCTACCTCCGCGGTCATCTAAGGCACCGGAGGAAGCAGCAGGGCCTACCGGAACTGCGTCACAATCTCTCGCCATTCATTCCTATTTCTAGCACGCTCTCTTGCCTCTCTCACATCTATCCTCCTATCACCCAGAGCTTTCTTCACACCATCCATCCACCCAAACCTTGGCCTTCCTCTTGTACTTCTCCCATCAACTCTTGCATTCATCACCTTCTTTAGCAGACAGCCACTATTGATTGATAGGTGCATTTATATGTTCGATATTAATTTATTCTTCCTTTCCAAAGATCTAAGTCTGTTTGACCTAAACTGTTCTGTCAATATCATTATTCATTATTACTACTCGTCGTCGGCGCCCACTCGTGTCCGAGTATTGGGTTCTGTCGTTAGCCATCAGCCTCCTATCTGTGGGGTGGGTGCTTATGCCTGATGTGGCTGTTAAGTCCTAGTCTGTGGTGGAAGAGTCTAGGCAAGGTACAACCCTGGCAAAATGCCTCACGTCCAAGAGGGAAAAATCAGCTGGATATAATTGATGTTTTAAGATCAGTAACAACATTTAAAGTATATTAGTCATATATACAATATAGAACTATACATATCAACGTGGTCAACAGAAAAGCGTATGTACAAACAGCTTGTTTTTGGTAGTTTTTTAAGTTCAAGTGTTAGTTGAAGGGCCATTTTTGGGTTTTAAAAATGATTTCCCCAAGTTCATATAATTTCTTTTTATTTTAACATTTCCAGAGACACATACAGTACATACTTGATTTTATTATGTCAATCCCAGTTAGTTAGTTAGTTGTGATTCCTACATCACTGTGTGGCAGAGAGGCTTCTTACGTTAGGTCTTCACCATCGATCGTTCGGCTTGCCATTCAGCTGAAAAAGAAATTTTCAATATTAAACTTACCCGGTGATCATATAGCTGTCAGCTCTGCTGCCCGACAGAAAAAACCTACGGACGAAATACGCCAGCGATCGCTATACAGGTGGGGGTGTACATCAACAGCGCCATCTGTCGAGCAGGTACTCAAGTACTCCATGTCAACACAGAACCAATTTTCTCTCTGTCGTGCCACCGGCAAGACCTACTAAATACGCTGTTGTTTTCTGGATTGATTTTCACGTTATTTGGTGAAGTATTCATTTCTGGTTATTAGCTATCGCTGTGCAGAAGTTATCTTCAATACTTCCTTGCATTCTTTTGTAGAATTTTGGATTATTTGTTGACGACTTGGATAGATTTTGAATTCCCCCCTTTGACTAATTCAAGATGTCTGACCCTTCTCAAGTCCCCAAGTACAGGAAGTGTAGCGCTAGGGACTGTTCAAGGCGTCTTCCGAAGGCCTCTATCGATCCGCACACCGTTTGTTCCAATTGTAGGGGTAAAGCCTGTCAATTGGAAGATCGATGTGAGGAATGCGTTGGGCTTTCGGAATTCGATTTTCAAGAATTCCTGAAATATGCACGTAGGCTAGAGAAGGATAGAATCAGGAGGAGTTCGTCTCGCTCAGTAGATTTTTCCTCTCCCCATGCCCCTCAACCTATTCCTTCCCCTGTAGTGGTTGCACCCGACCCCCCTGCTAGCTCTCATCAACCTTCGATGGCAGATATGATGCGTGCCATCCAGGCTCTAGGTGAGAGAGTCGAGTCATTGGCGAATGACCGCAATCAACTCATGGCTGACGTCAGGGAGTTGAAAGGTAAGAGTGCAGTGGGAAGTGAAGTGAGTGTTAGTGCAGTGAAAAGTGTCAGTGTTACGCATGAGGGTGCGTCTGTTCGTGCCTGTCGTCCTCCCAGTCCGGGACCTCTTGCAAGCTCCCAAGCCCAGGGGAGAAGCAATGTCGTACGACCAAAGGGTTCGACAGGCTTTAATCAGCGGACAGACGTTCCCTCCGTGGTTTCGGACGTATCTTGCCTAGATCGTCCCACCCACAAGAAGACGAGTGAGCCCGTTCATTCCTCGTCTGCGGAAGAGGTTTCTCGCCAGAAACGATGGACCAAGGTCTCACGGCCTCTTAAACGCAAGGTCCCTTCCGAGCAAGTCCAACGGCCCAGGTGTAGCCACTGGGTCAGTTCGGACTTGCTGCAGTCCTCCGACGACTGCACACCTCCTAAGAGAGGCAAAGTGGTACCGCAACAGGCAGTAACTCCGTCTGTTGCCGCACCAGCTGCTGTAGACCCTAAGTGGTCTTTGCTACAGTCTATGCAGACTCAGTTAGCTTCCTTTATGCAGGAGTATCGTGCGGAGAAGGTTGACGCTGCACCCGTTAGCCTACAACCAACCACGGTTGTGCGCCCAGCAGACGATGAGGCTGCGTGCTCCCACACTCCAGCTGTGAGAGCTCCACCACCCATGCGCAGTCGACCCTGCCAGACGCATGTTGACGTTCACAGACGCACGGAACCCTCCGTTGACGTGCGTGTGCTACCACAACAACAGGAGTGTGGAGTTCAGTTGCCGTGTTTTGACGCGGTGCGTCAGCCTCCGCAACCCACGGTGGTCTCCGCTATCCGACCACAGTCAGGAGTAGATGCTTTGCGTCCCCACTCAGCTATGGTTGTGGCCAGTTCTCAGACTGACCAACGGTTCCATGACGTTGGGTCCAGTGCAGCCACGCATGCACCCCTGCTGCCGGACTCAGCCGTCCAGCTTTTACCTACTCCTTTGCCGCTTCCTCCTCAACATTCAGACGATGGACTCTCTGATGATGACGAAGCTGCACATCTTGACGACCAACACTCGGACATCGACGAACCCAAGACCACGCCTCCCTCCTTAGACTTTAGGAAAGTGCTTGCGCTGTTCAAGGATTTATATCCGGATCAGTTTGTGTCTGCAGCACCACGCTCGCCTCCCTCTGAGTTCGCTTTAGGCATGCAGTCAGCAGCACCTGCCTTTACGAAGCTCGTACTCGCTCGCTCGTCCAAGAGAGCTTTCAGGGTACTGGGAGAGTGGTTGCAGTCCAAAAAGCAACTTGGGAAGACAACCTTCATGTTTCCCCCGGCCAAGATTGCTTCCAGATCTAGCGTCTGGTATGCCACGGGAGAAGTTCTCGGCTTGGGAGTTCCTGCCTCTGCCCAGGGCGACTTCTCAAGTCTGGTAGACTCTCCCCGCAGGCTGGCTATGAGACGCTCCAAGATTTGCTGGACTCCTTCGGATATGGACCATCTTATGAAAGGAGTTTTCCGTGCTTTCGAAGTCTTTAACTTCTTGGACTGGTGTTTGGGAGCGTTGAGCAGGAAGACCTCACCTTCTGATAAGGAAACTTCCATGCTCATTATGTCCTGCATGGACAAAGCCATACGGGATGGTTCTAGTGAGCTTGCGGCTTCTTTCGTGTCCGGGGTCCTCAAGAAGCGGGATCACCTTTGCTCCTTCTTGTCTACTGGAGTCACCCCATGTCAAAAGTCGGAACTTATGTTTGCTCCGCTCTCGAAGTGTCTCTTCCCTGAAGAGTTGATCAAGGAGATTGCCGCCTCCTTGATCCAGAAAGACACTCATGACCTGGTGGCGTCATCCGCACGCAAAGCCACCCCTTTGCCATCCGTGCCTAGACCCAGGATGGACACTCCAGCGTCAAGGTTCATTCCGCCCTTTCGTGGCAGAGCCTCCAGCAGAGGAGGTGCTCGTGCCGAAAGACAACGTGGGAGCAAGAAGAAGGGTTCCAAGTCCTCTAGAGGCAGAGTCTGACTGCCACCTTCTTCAGGCAGCAGTGGGAGCCAGGCTCAAGAACTACTGGCAGGCCTGGGAGAACAGGGGTGCAGACGCACAGTCTGTGAAGTTACTCAGAGAGGGGTACAGGATTCCATTCTTGCGCAAGCCCCCTCTAGTAACAACTCCCATCGACCTCTCTCCCAGGTACAGAGAGGAGGACAAGAGGCTAGCTTTACAGCAAGAGGTGTCTCTCTTACTTCAAAAGGGAGCGGTAGTCATAGTCCGGGACCATCAATCCCCGGGCTTCTACAACCGTCTCTTCCTAGTGGCGAAGAAGACAGGAGGGTGGAGACCGGTGCTAGACGTCAGTGCTCTGAATGTCTTTGTCACAAAGCAGACGTTCACCATGGAGACGACAAAGTCGGTTCTAGCATCGGTCAGGAAGGAAGACTGGATGGTCTCGTTAGACCTAAAGGACGCTTACTTTCACGTCCCCATCCACCCAGATTCCCAACCTTTTCTAAGGTTCGTTTTCGGGAAGGTTGTATACCAGTTCCAAGCCCTGTGCTTTGGCCTAAGCACGGCACCTCTAGTTTTTACCAAACTGATGAGGAATATTGCCAAATTCCTGCATTTAGCAGACATCAGAGCCTCCCTCTATTTGGACGACTGGCTTTTAAGAGCTGCGTCAAGTCGTCGCTGTCTGGAGAATCTCAAGTGGACTCTGGATCTGACCGAGGAATTGGGTCTCCTGGTCAATATGGAAAAGTCCCAACTCGTCCCATCCCAAACTATAGTATACCTAGGAATGGAGATTCAGAGTCAAGCTTTTCGGGCTTTTCCGTCGGCCCCCAGAATCAGTCAAGCCCAAGAATGCATCCAGAACATGCTGAAGAAGGACCGATGTTCAGTCAGACAGTGGATGAGTCTGATAGGGACGCTTTCATCACTGGACCAGTTCATCGCGTTAGGGAGACTCCACCTCCGACCCCTTCAATTTCACCTAGCTGTTCACTGGAGAAAGGACAAGACGCTAGAAGCGGTCTCGGTTCCTATTTCCGAGAAGATGAAGTCTTCACTGACTTGGTGGAAGAACAACATTCTGCTCAGGGAGGGTCTGCCACTGGCTGTTCAGACCCCCGACCACCTTCTCTTCTCGGACGCATCGGACACGGGCTGGGGTGCGACATTGGACGGTCGGGAATGCTCGGGCACGTGGAATACGGATCAAAGAACGTTGCACATCAACTGCAAGGAGCTACTGGCAGTTCATCTGGCCTTGAGAAGCTTCAAGTCCCTCCTTCTAGGCAAGGTGGTGGAGGTGAACTCCGACAACACCACAGCCTTGGCGTACATCTCCAAGCAAGGAGGGACTCATTCGATGACGTTGTACGAGATCGCAAGGGACCTCCTCACCTGGTCAAGAGATCGAAACGTATCCCTAGTAACGAGGTTCATTCAAGGCGACATGAATGTCATGGCAGACCGCCTCAGCCGGAAGGGTCAAATCATCCCAACAGAGTGGACCCTTCACAAGAATGTATGCAACAGACTATGGGCCTTGTGGGGTCAGCCTACCATAGATCTGTTCGCAACCTCGATGACCAAGAGGCTCCCAATTTATTGCTCACCGATTCCGGACCCAGCAGCAGTTCACATAGATGCCTTTCTTCTGGATTGGTCCCATCTAGACCTTTATGCGTTCCCCCCGTTCAAGATTGTCAACAAGGTACTGCAGAAGTTCGCCTCTCACGAAGGGACAAGGTTGACGTTGGTTGCTCCCCTCTGGCCCGCGAGAGAATGGTTCACCGAGGTACTGCAATGGCTAGTAGACGTTCCCAGAACACTTCCTCTAAGAGTGGACCTTCTGCGTCAGCCGCATGTAAAGAAGGTACACCCAAGCCTCCACGCTCTTCGTCTGACTGCCTTCAGACTATCGAAAGACTCTCGAGAGCTAGAGGCTTTTCGAAGGAGGCAGCCAGAGCGATTGCTAGAGCAAGGAGGACATCCACTCTCAAAGTCTACCAGTCGAAGTGGGAAGTCTTCCGAAGCTGGTGCAAGTCGAAATCAGTATCCTCAACCAGTACCTCTGTAACTCAGATAGCTGACTTCCTTTTATACCTAAGGAAGGAAAGATCCCTTTCAGCTCCCACGATCAAGGGTTACAGAAGCATGTTGGCAGCAGTCTTCCGTCACAGAGGCTTAGATCTGTCCAACAACAAGGATCTACAAGACCTCCTTAAGTCTTTTGAGACCACGAAGGAGCGTCGGTTGGCCACACCAGGTTGGAACTTAGACGTGGTACTAAGATTCCTTATGTCAGCAAGGTTCGAACCACTTCAATCAGCCTCTTTTAAAGATCTCACTTTGAAAACTCTTTTCCTCGTCTGCTTAGCAACAGCTAAAAGAGTCAGTGAGATACACGCCTTCAGCAGGAACATTGGATTTACATCTGAAACGGCTACATGTTCCTTACAGCTTGGTTTTTTAGCCAAAAACGAACTTCCTTCTCATCCTTGGCCCAAATCGTTCGATATTCCAAGCCTTGCTAATTTGGTTGGAAATGAACAAGAAAGAGTACTATGCCCTGTAAGAGCTCTTAAGTACTATTTGAGACGTACTAAGCCATTACGTGGACATTCAGAAGCTTTATGGTGCGCCATTAAGAAACCTTCTTTACCCATGTCGAAGAATGCAGTTTCTTATTATATCAGACTTTTGATTCGAGAAGCTCATTCCCATCTGAATGAGGAGGACCATGCTTTGCTGAAGGTAAGGACACATGAAGTTAGAGCTGTCGCGACTTCAGTGGCCTTCAAACAAAACAGATCTCTGCAGAGTGTAATGGATGCAACCTATTGGAGAAGCAAGTCAGTGTTCGCATCATTTTACCTTAAAGATGTCCAGTCTCTTTACGAGAACTGCTACACCCTGGGACCATTCGTAGCAGCGAGTGCAGTAGTGGGTGAGGGCTCAACCACTACATTCCCCTAATTCCATAACCTTTTTAATCTTTCTCTTGAAATGCTTTTTATTGTTGTTTTTTGGGTTGTCCGGAAGGCTAAGAAGCCTTTCGCATCCTGGTTGATTTGGCGGGTGGTCAAATTCTTTCTTGAGAAGCGGCTAGATTAGAGGTTTTGATGAGGTCCTTTAGTATGGGTTGCAACCCTTCATACTTCAGCTCCTAGGAGTCGCTCAGCATCCTATGAGGATTGCGAGGCTCAGTAAGGAAGACGTACTTAAAAAAGGCAGAGTAATTGTTCAAGTCGACTTCCTTACCAGGTACTTATTAATTTTATGTTTGTTATTTTGAATAACTGCTAAAATGAAATACGAAATACTTAGCTCTTATTGTTAACATATATGCTGGTCTCTACCCACCCCCCTGGGTGTGAATCAGCTATATGATCACCGGGTAAGTTTAATATTGAAAAATGTTATTTTCATTAGTAAAATAAATTTTTGAATATACTTACCCGGTGATCATAAATTAAAGGACCCACCCTTCCTCCCCAATAGAGACCCAGTGGGCCGAGGAGAAAATTGGTTCTGTGTTGACATGGAGTACTTGAGTACCTGCTCGACAGATGGCGCTGTTGATGTACACCCCCACCTGTATAGCGATCGCTGGCGTATTTCGTCCGTAGGTTTTTTCTGTCGGGCAGCAGAGCTGACAGCTATATGATCACCGGGTAAGTATACTCAAAAATTTATTTTACTAATGAAAATAACATTTTCCCGTATTCCCCAGTCTCCGTTTGTCGGCAGCATTTAAGGATGCCATCCAACATCCATTGGAATTCTAGACGTTTACTCCTTTGTGCCAATTTTCCTGTTTTGCCGATTACTCAGCATTTGGTAAACAACATTGAAGCTTAGCATGACTGATCTTTTCCGACCGGCCACTTACCGATGTCATCCAGATCAGCTTTTTTCTTTCCTCCACCAGGGAAGCTCCTCAATCTATCCTTCTCGAGCCCAGGTGATGAGCGGTAGATAAGACTTCTTGCCTCATGACTATCTTAGCCTTGACTAAGTAGGTAGGAGATTGCATATTTTGGCCTGTGTCATATGTCATTCTTGAGGATATATTATCTTCATAGGTTCGGGGTAAATACCTAAAAGCCAGCTGTCCGTGAGTTCAAGTGCATCTTCATCTCTTCCCTACAGAAAGCATACTGTTTCTTCATGACTTCATGGAACAGGAGTCTTGAATTTCGCTCTTGTACATGATTGAACTACTTTGATATTTCCAAGGAAAGTAAATCAGTTAATTTGGTTATAGGGAGTTTTTCCCTCCTAAGATTAAATC
The DNA here is from genome assembly GCF_036898095.1 of Palaemon carinicauda. Lineage (NCBI taxonomy): Eukaryota > Metazoa > Arthropoda > Malacostraca > Decapoda > Palaemonidae > Palaemon > Palaemon carinicauda. The sequence goes on along the minus strand of NW_027169965.1, from coordinate 112,401 downwards.
TCCTATTAAAGGAAGGTTTGCATTTGTGTAGGAACAAATCACAAAGTTTGAAGTAATTTGTGATTTTACCTATGTCTGTTTGTTGCCAGCCTGACCCAAAAAGTTACAACTGAATTTTGATGAAAATTGTATATGTCAGAAATGGCCTAGCTTAGAATTGATTAGATTTTTGCATCCGGATTCATGATTGCTAATATACAGTAGATTAATTCACAGTCACCATATGGAAGAGGAAGAGCTTGGGTTGTAAACGTGAGTAAAATGTTGACAATCTTCATTGGCGAAAGTCTGAAATCTCTGGTTGCTCTTTTTACTTGTTCCTAAGTATACAAACTTGGATCCTTTAACCACCTTGCGAGTTGCGAGTCCTAGGTTTAAGGTCAAAGTGGGAACTAATTAGACTATGAGGTGGGCGGGGCTTACCCTTCACCCTCCAGCTAACTACCGCCACCTCGTTAATAATAGCCGCATCTATCTTTGCTGATATTATACTCCTATTGAAGGGCTCAGGTTGGTATAGTAAGGAAAAATATAAATTACTTTACAAATTTGTAATTTTTTATAGAAACGTATAGTACAGTAGTGCACAAATCGCAGTTTTAAGTATTTTAAAATTTAATTTCCAATGCTGATTAGAATTTTATCTGGAACAGAATTACATCTTTAAAAAATTGTGATTTTTCACTATTTAAATGTTCTACCGGAAATTGCAGTTTCAAGTATTTTAAAACTTCCAATGTTAAATAAAATTTTATCTGGAACAGAATTACATCTTTTAAAATTTGTGATTTTTCAAAATTTAAACGTACAGTACTAGAAATTGGAGTTTTAAATGTATTAATTTCCAATGCTAATTGAAATTTAAAGGTACAGTACACTACTGGTACTGTATTCACAAATTTTAAATATTTTTTAATTTTAAATTGTAATTGAAATTGAATCTGGAACAGAGAATTATATCTTTAAGAATTTGTGATTTTCAAAATTTAAATGTACATTACATGTATTGGAAACTGCAGTTTTAAATTTTTAATTAAAGTGCTATTTGAAATTGAGTCTGGAATAGAGAATTAATCTTCAAGATACTCGCTTAATTAAGCTAGGTTGAACTGCAATACTTATGTGATGCATGTAGGCGCATGTGTGTGAGCGTATGTGTGGGAGAAAGAATAAGTATTTGCTGAAAGATATCATCATTAACATGCTTTTTTTCATTTACCTTCTTTTGTTTAATTGTTTATATTATATTATATTCTTTTTACTTGCCTCTTTTTTCTTTTTACAGTGTGTCTTTATGAAACGTCATCCGCAGTTTGCCTTGTTCCTGAGAAATTATGTGCGACAGAGATACAGTTCATTAATTTGTATCATATAGCGCTGAATGGCCTTTGATGCCCCAGTGCTTGGCTTGAGGCCAAAATTTTCTAATCCTATCCTTATATTAGGGGTCTCTGTTCCTTTGTTAGGGTCATGTATTGTTTGAAAAAAAAGGAAAAATGTTAATAGTTTAAAGATTTTACGGCTAAGTGTTGATAAACCCTGGCTTCCGGAGAAGTAATATGAACATCAGATGAGTATAGAAATAACAGATTTTATCATTAAAATTCTAATTTTAGATATCAGGTCAAGGTTAATGATATGCTGTACAGTACAGGATGTTCCTTAATGTAAATTAAGTGGTAGAATTGGTTTCATATGACACATATCATCATCACTTTGTTATTTAAAAGAAAAGTAGGTCCTATTTTTGCCCGACAGTATTCGATTATTTTGATACTGTATTAGTATTGTTGTCTGTTTCCATTATCGTGTTTGACAGGTTATTTCTGTAAACAATTCTAGGAAATAGTTACGGGCTGAGTCCTTCAGTTTTATTTTAAACAGGATTAAGATAAATCATGCATTGTGGCTTTTACTGCACAATATTCTTTATGTCAGCTCTTGATGTTTATGTTATGACTGTTTTTTCTTGTTTAGTTTATGGAGGAAACAGGTAGAAGACATTACTGCCCCTTATTATTTGATGGAGAATTGAATAGTTTAAGATTTCATGACAGTTATAGAGGGTACGTTTTCTAAGAATTCATGATTGCGATTGATAATGCGTTTGATTTTAATAGTTTCCGTGTAGGTACAGGTATCACCCGGGCCCTGTAAGTCAGAAAGGCTTCCCTTTAGGGTTATCAGTGCAAGGATTATTAACATGGAGCTTCCTCCTTTACTATGTGTAGTTGAGAACCCTTCAGGTTTCCAAACAGATTTTCACGGTCACGGAAATTACTTTTGTAAAATCTATTACGTTTTGTATTTCTTCTTATCACTGCTTCAGTGAAGGATATTCACTTAAATTTAAATCAATTGTCGGTCACTAATAGTTTAGAGTACAAAAATAGATTATTGTATCATAATCTGAATGATAATGCCATGCATATTTAATCTCTTGGGATAAGTTAGTTTTGGTATGGTTGCCAAAGTGCTGTTTGATAGTTCTTATTGGGCTTCTTACTTTTTATGTAGCGAGATCTCTTGACTTGGTTAGTTGTAACTGTGGTAATTGACTCTTCAAGGTTTACAATTCTTAAATATTTTTAGTTCATCTGCAGTTAGATTTGTTCCCTAAATCCAGCTCCTCTTATTTCAGTGAATCATTTCATATTTCATTGACTAAATACGTTTTTTGCTTCTGCTCGATGCTTGAAATTTAGGTAGTTTTTTATGTTCCTTGCAGTAACTAGAGTTCTTGCACATTCTCAGCATTGCTCCTGCATAGATATTGTTTTTTCTATTAACTAAGATAAACGTATTTTAATTTTAGTTTATGCAACATTATCTATCTTTCAAACAGATGCTAAAAAAGATATGATGTTGGGAACATTAAGCATTTTTTGAGATACATCTATAGAAACTTGGGTATACATTTCATTTTTACTTTACGCTTAATTTTGTAGAATTTTAAAGAATTAACTTTACTTTTTCAATATTAATCTTACCCGTTGATCATGTAGCTGCAGCTCTGCTGCCCGACAGAAAAAACCTACGGGCGGAATACGCCAGCGATCGCTATACAGGTGGGGGTGTACATCAACAGCGCCATCTGTCTAGTAGGTACTCAAGTACTTCTTGTCAACAAAGAACCAATTTTCTCTCTGTCGTGCCACCGGCAAGACCTACTTGATACGCTGTTGTTTCTGGAGTTGATTTTCACGCTATTTGGTGAAGTATTCTCTCTAGTTATTAGCTTTCGCTGTACAGAAGTTATCATCAATACTTTATCACTTTCATTGATTAGATTTTGGATTATTTGTTGACGACTTGGATAGATTTTGGATTTCCCCCTTTGACTAATTCAAGATGTCTGACCCTACTCAAGTCCCCAAGTACAGGCAGTGTAGCGCTAGGGACTGTTCTAGGCGTCTTCCGAAGGCCTCTATAAATCCTCACACCGTTTGTTCCAATTGTAGGGGTAAAGCCTGTCAATTGGAAGATCGATGTGAGGAATGCGCTGGGCTTTCGGAATTCGATTTTCAAGAATTCCTTAAGAATGCACGTAGGCTAGAGAAGGATAGGATCAGGAGGAGTTCGTCTCGCTCTTTTGATTTTTCCTCTCCCCATGCCCCACAACCTATTCCTTCCCCTGTAGTGGTTACACCCGACCCTTCTACTAGCTCTCATCAACCTTCGATGGCGGATATGATGCGTGCCATTCAGGCTCTTGGTGACAGAGTTGAGTCATTAGCGAATGACCGCAATCAACTCTTGGCTGACGTCAAAGAGTTGAAGGAGAAAAGTGCAGTGGGAAGTGTAGTGAGTGTCAGTGCAGTGAAAAGTGTCAGTGTCACGCATGAGGGTGCGTCTGTTCGTGCCTGTCGTCCTCCCAGTCCGGGACCTCTTGCAAGCTCCCAAGCCCAGGGGAGAAGCAATGTCGTACGACCAAAGGGTTCGACAGGCCTTGATCAGCGTACAGACGTACCCTCCGTGGTTGAGGACGTATCTTGCAGAGATCGTCCCACCCACAAACAGACGAGTGAGCCCATTCATTCCTCGTCTGCGGAAGAGGTTTCTCGACAGAAACGCTGGACCAAGGTCTCACGACCTCTCAAGCGCAAGGTCCCTTCCGAGCGAGTCCAACGGCCCAGGTGTAGCCACTGGGTCAGTTCGGACTCGCCGCAGTCTTCCGAAGACTGCACACCTCCCAAGAGAGGTAGAGTGGTTCCGCAGCAGGCAATCACTCCGTCTGTTGCCGCACCAACCGCTGTAGACCCTAAGTGGTCTTTGCTGCAGTCTATGCAGACTCAGCTAGCTTCCTTCATGCAGGAGTATCGTGCTGAGAAGGTTGACGCTGCACCCGTTAACCTACAACCTGCCACGGTTGTGCGCTCAGCTGACACTGCGGCTGCCTGCTCCCACACTCCGGCTGTGAGAGCTCCACCACCGATGCGCAGTCGACCCTGCCAGACGCATGTTGACGTTAGCCGACGTGCGGCACCTTCCGTTGACATGCGTGAGCTACCGCATCAGCAGGAAGGTGGAGTCAAGCTGCCGTGTTTTGACGCGATGCGTCAGTCTCCGCAACCCACGGCAGTCCCCACCACGCACCACCACTCCGCTTTGGTTGTTGCCAGCTCTCAGACTGACCAACAGCGGCATGACGTTGGATCCAGTGCAGCTACGCATGCACCCGTGCTGCCGGATTCAGCCGTTCAGCTTTCTTCTCCTCCTTTGCCACTTCCTCCTCAGCATTCGGATGAAGGAATCTCTGATGACAACGAAGCTGCGCATTTGGACGATCAACACTCCGACATAGATGAACCCAAGACTACGCCTCCCTCCTTAGACTTTAGGAAAGTCCTTGCCCTGTTTAAGGAGTTGTATCCGGACCAGTTTGTGTCTGCAGCTCCACGCTCACCTCCCTCTGAGTTCGCTTTAGGCATGCAGTCAGCAGCTCCTGCCTTTACGAAGCTCGTACTCGCTCGCTCATCTAAGAGAGCTTTAAGGGTACTGGGAGAGTGGTTGCAGGCCAAGAAGCAACTTGGGAAGACATCCTTCATGTTTCCCCCGACCAAGCTTGCTTCCAAATCTAGCGTCTGGTATGCCACGGGAGAAGTTCTCGGCTTGGGAGTTCCTGCCTCTGCCCAGGGCGACTTCTCAAGTCTGGTAGACTCTCCCCGCAGACTGGCTATGAGACGCTCCAAGATTTGCTGGACCTCTTCGGACATGGACCATCTTTTGAAGGGAGTTTTCCGTGCGTTCGAGATCTTTAACTTCCTGGACTGGTGTTTGGGAGCCTTGAGCAGGAAGACCTCACCTTCGGATAAGGACTCTGCCATGCTCATCATGTCCTGCATGGACAAAGCCATACGGGATGGGTCTGGCGAGCTTGCGGCTTCTTTCGTGTCTGGAGTTATCAAGAAGCGGGATCACCTTTGCTCCTTCTTGTCGGCGGGAGTCACCCCATGTCAGAAGTCAGAACTGATGTTTGCTCCGCTATCGAAGTGTCTCTTTCCTGAAGAGCTGATCAAGGGGATTGCTGCCTCGTTGATCCAGAAAGACACTCATGACCTGGTGGCGTCATCCGCACGTAAAGTCACAGCTTTACCTTCCGTGCCTAGACCTAGGATGGACACACCAGCGTCTAGGTTCATTCCGCCCTTTCGTGGCAGAACCTCCAGCAGAGGAGGTACTCGTGCCGTTAGTCAACGTGGCAACAAGAAGAAGGGTTCCAAGTCCTCAAAAGGCAGAGTCTGACTGCCACCTTCTTCAGACAGCAGTGGGAGCCAGGCTCAAGAACTACTGGCAGGCCTGGGAGAACAGGGGTGCAGACGCACAGTCTGTGAAGTTACTCAGAGAGGGGTACAGGATTCCATTCTTGCGCAAGCCCCCTCTAGCAACAACTCCCATCGACCTCTCTCCCAGGTACAGAGAGGAGGACAAGAGGCTAGCTTTACAGCAAGAGGTGTCTCTCTTGCTACAAAAGGGAGCGGTAGTCATAGTCCGGGACCATCAATCCCCGGGCTTCTACAACCGTCTCTTCTTAGTGGCGAAGAAGACAGGAGGGTGGAGACCGGTGCTAGACGTCAGTGCTCTGAATGTCTTTGTCACCAAGCAGACGTTCACCATGGAGACGACGAAGTCGGTTCTAGCATCGGTCAGGAAGGAAGACTGGATGGTCTCGTTAGACCTAAAGGACGCGTACTTTCACGTCCCCATCCACCCAGATTCCCAACCTTTTCTAAGGTTCGTTTTCGGGAAGGAGGTATACCAGTTCCAAGCCCTGTGCTTTGGCCTAAGCACGGCACCTCTAGTTTTTTACCAAACTGATGAGGAATATTGCCAAATTCCTGCATTTAGCAGACATTAGAGCCTCCCTCTATTTGGACGACTGGCTTTTAAGAGCTGCGTCAAGTCGTCGCTGTCTGGAGAATCTCAAATGGACTTTGGATCTGACCAAGGAATTGGGTCTCCTGGTCAATATGGAAAAGTCCCAACTCGTCCCATCCCAAACTATAGTATATCTAGGTATGGAGATTCAGAGTCAAGCTTTTCGGGCTTTTCCGTCGGCCCCCAGAATCAGTCAAGCCCAAGAATGCATCCAGAGCATGCTGAAGAGGAACCGATGTTCAGTCAGACAGTGGATGAGTCTGATAGGGACGCTTTCATCGCTGGACCAGTTCATCGCGTTAGGGAGACTCCACCTCCAACTCCTTCAGTATCACCTGGCTGCTCACTGGAGAAAGGACATGACGTTAGAAGCGGTCTCAGTTCCTATCTCCGAGAAGATGAAGTCTGCACTGACTTGGTGGAAGAACAACATTCTGCTCAGGGAAGGTCTACCACTGGCTGTTCAGACCCCCGACCACCTTCTCTTCTCGGACGCATCGGACACGGGCTGGGGTGCGGACACTGGACGGTCGGGAATGCTCGGGCACGTGGAATTCGGATCAAAGAGCACTGCACATCAACTGCAAGGAGCTACTGGCAGTTCATCTGGCCTTGAGAAGCTTCAAGTCCCTCCTTCTAGGCAAGGTGGTGGAAGTGAATTCCGACAACACCACAGCCTTGGCGTACATCTCCAAGCAAGGAGGGACTCATTCGATGACGTTGTTCGAGATCGCAAGGGACCTCCTCACCTGGTCAAGAGATCGAAAAATATCTCTAGTAACGAGGTTCATTCAAGGCGACATGAATGTCATGGCAGACCGCCTCAGCCGGAAGGGTCAGATCATCCCAACAGAATGGACCCTTCACAAGAATGTTTGCAGCAGACTTTGGGCCTTGTGGGGTCAGCCCACCATAGATCTGTTCGCTACCTCGATGACCAAGAGGCTCCCAATTTATTGCTCACCGATTCCGGACCCAGCAGCAGTTCACATAGATGCCTTTCTTCTGGATTGGTCCCATCTAGACCTTTATGCGTTCCCCCCGTTCAAGATTGTCAACAAGGTACTGCAGAAGTTCGCCTCTCACGAAGGGACAAGGTTGACGTTGGTTGCTCCCCTCTGGCCCGCGAGAGAATGGTTCACCGAGGGTACTGCAATGGCTAGTAGACGTTCCCAGGACTCTTCCTCTAAGAGTGGACCTTCTGCGTCAGCCGCATGTAAAGAAGGTACACCCAAGCCTCCACGCTCTTCGTCTGACTGCCTTCAGACTATCGAAAGACTCTCAAGAGCTAGAGGCTTTCGAAGGAGGCAGCCAGAGCGATTGCCAGAGCAAGGAGGACATCCACTCTCAAGGTCTACCAGTCAAAATGGGAAGTCTTCCGAAGCTGGTGCAAGGCGAATTCAGTATCCTCAACCAGTACCTCTGTAACTCAGATAGCTGACTTCCTTTTAGACCTAAGGAAGGTAAGATCCCTTTCAGCTCCTACGATCAAAGGTTACAGAAGCATGTTGGCAGCAGTCTTCCGCCACAGAGGCTTAGATCTTTCCAACAACAAAGATCTACAGGACCTCCTTAAGTCTTTTGAGACCTCGAAGGAACGTCGGTTGGCCACACCAGGTTGGAACTTAGACGTGGTTTTAAGGTTCCTGATGTCAGCAAGGTTCGAACCGCTTCAATCAGCCTCTTTTAAAGATCTCACTTTAAAGACTCTTTTCCTCGTCTGCTTAGCAACAGCTAAAAGAGTCAGTGAGATACACGCCTTCAGCAGGAACATAGGATTTACATCTGAAACGGCCTACATGTTCCTTACAGCTTGGTTTTTTTAGCTAAAAACGAACTCCCTTCTCGTCCTTGGCCCAAATCGTTCGAGATTCCAAGTCTGTCCAGTTTGGTTGGAAACGAACAAGAGAGAGTACTATGCCCAGTAAGAGCTCTTAAGTACTATTTAAGACGTACGAAGCCATTACGAGGACAATCAGAAGCTTTATGGTGCTCTATTAAGAAACCTGCTTTACCGATGTCGAAGAACGCAGTTTCTTATTACATCAGACTTTTGATTAGAGAAGCTCATTCTCATCTGAATGAGGAAGACCATGCTTTGCTGAAGGTAAGGACACATGAAGTTAGAGCTGTCGCAACTTCAGTGGCCTTCAAACAAAACAGATCTCTGCAGAGTGTAATGGATGCAACCTATTGGAGAAGCAAGTCAGTGTTCGCATCATTTTACCTTAAAGATGTCCAGTCTCTTTACGAGAACTGCTACACCCTGGGACCATTCGTAGCAGCGAGTGCAGTAGTAGGTGAGGGCTCAACCACTACATTCCCATAATCCCATAACCTTTTTTAATCTTTCTCTTGAAATGCTTTTTATTGTTGTTTTTGGGTTGTACGGAAGGCTAAGAAGCCTTTCGCATCCTGGTTGATTTGGCGGGTGGTCAAATTCTTTTCTTGAGAAGCGCCTAGATTAGAGGTTGTGATGAGGTCCTTTAGTATGGGTTGCAGCCCTTCATACTTCAGCACCTAGGAGTCGCTCAGCATCCTAAGAGGATCGCGAGGCTCAGTAAGGAAGACGTACTTAAAAAGGCAGAGTAATTGTTCAAGTCGACTTCCTTACCAGGTACTTATTAATTTTATGTTTGTTATTTTGAATAACTGCTAAAATGAAATACGGAATACTTAGCTTCTAATGTTAACATGTATGCTGGTCTCCACCCACCCCCCTGGGTGTGAATCAGCTACATGATCAACGGGTAAGATTAATATTGAAAAATGTTATTTTCCTTAGTAAAATAAATTTTTGAATATACTTACCCGTTGATCATGAATTAAAGGACCCGCCCTTCCTCCCCATAGAGACCCAGTGGACCGAGGAGAAAATTGGTTCTTTGTTGACAAGAAGTACTTGAGTACCTACTAGACAGATGGCGCTGTTGATGTACACCCCCACCTGTATAGCGATCGCTGGCGTATTCCGCCCGTAGGTTTTTTCTGTCGGGCAGCAGAGCTGCAGCTACATGATCAACGGGTAAGTATATTCAAAAATTTATTTTACTAAGGAAAATAACATATTTATGGGTGGGAGTTTCCTTTTGCATAGCATAATTTCATGTATTAACAAAAAAGTTAGGTGAACATTTGTTGAAATTACAATTTTTCAATATTAATCTTACCCGATGATCATGTAGCTGTCAACTCTGTTGCCCGACAGAAATCTACGGTCGGGATACGCCAGCGATCGCTATACAGGTGGGGGTGTACACAACAGCGCCATCTGTGAGCAGGTACTCAAGTACTTCTTGTCAACAAAAACTCAATTTTTCCTCTGTCGTGCCTCCGGCTAGACCTACTTGGATACGCTGTTGATTCTGGAGTTATTGTTCACGATTTGGTGATGTATTTGCTCTAGAGTTTAGCCTTCGCTATTCAGGAAGCTTTATCATTAGCTTAGCAAGCTTTTGGAATTAATTTGATTTAATTATGGTGACGAAGAGAGTATGGACTCTCTTTCACTTTTAAATGGCCGACCCTTCCCTTAGACGGAAGTGTTGGTGTCGAAGAGAGTATAGACTCTCTTTCATTTTTTATTTTATATCTCTCCGCCATTTATAGGCCTCTTCGATTAACTTTCCTTTTATTATAAACTTATAAAAATTATTTTTTTTTATGTTTGTTTATATGCGACCTTTCCTAATAGTAGGCGGTCCTTACTTGGAACCGAAGTTAATTAACATTGAGCTCGTCATATCGTTTTTCCTGTTAAGAATTTATGCTATTTTAATTTTAATGTTTTTGAAAGAATTTCTTTGATAAGTCTCGTACTGTTTTCAAAGTTGAACTAACGTTTTGTTTAGTCTCCGCAGTTGTTGACGTTCAGAACGTTCAACTTGCGCTCTATCGTTACGATAGAGAGAGAGTATTTCACGGTTTCACGTTGCAGTAAGAGTAAACCGATTCTAGCGTTTCGTTCATTCTTTCTTAGCTTAAATGGTTTTAATTCTATAAAGGAACTTTTTATTTGGGAAACCTTTCAGTTTTTTTCCTTTAACAAATAATATGTTTTAACGATATATATAATTGGGCTCATCTCTCAGGTTCTAAGTCAAGAGAGAGAGAGAGAGAGATAGAGACGGAGGGAGAGAGAGGAGGATAAACGTTTCGTTCAAGCAGGTAACGTTGTTCTCGTTTTTTTTGCTCTTCTCCCTAGTCGATATAGGGGAAGAAGGTAAAACGTTTCTAGAGTTTTATTCTTGTTCCCAGGCTTTATGCGGTGAGAGATTTTAAACGTAGTTTATTTGATCTAGTGTTTAGTCTCTTTTCCAGCCACTGAATTCTTTATCTTTCATTATATTTTTCTGTTACATTGTAATACTGTTTTCGCAATTACTACCTTTTAATGAAGGATAGGATTGCGTGTTTCAGGTACAAACCACTTAAAGTTTCGAGTTCAGTGAAATAAGTGCAAACAGAAAATCAAAAGTGATAAAGTGATATGCGCAAAGTGTTACAGTGTTGCGTTCGAGGGTTCGTCTGTTCGTGCCAGTTGTTCACCTAGTCCGATACCTCTTACAAGCTCCCAAGCCCAGGGGAGAAGTAATGTCGAAGGACTTATGGGTTCCTCAGGCCTTGATCGACGAACAGACGTTTCCCTCTGTGGTTTCGGGTGTATCTACACACGTTGCCGACGTGATCACCCCACCCACACAAAGACGAGAGAGCCCATTTATTCCTCGTCTGCGGAAGAGGTTTCTCGCAGAAACCATGGACCAAATCTTGCAGCTTTTAAGTGCAAGTCGGTCCCTTCCGCGCAAGTCCAACGGCCTAGGTGTAGCCACTGGGTCAGTTCGGACTCGCTGCAGTACGACAACTGCACACCTCCTAAGAGGCTAGGTGGTACCGCAACAGGCAGTAACTCCGTCTGTTGCCGCACCAGCTGTTTTAGACCCTCAGTCACAACGGACAGTAGCTCCGTTTGTTGTTGTCTTTCATAGACCCTAGTGGTCCATGCTGCAGACTATACAGTCTCAGCTTGCTCCTTCATGCAGGAGTATCATGCTGGAAGGTTGACAATGCAGCCTGTTAACCTACAACCCGCCGAGGTTGTGCGCTCAGCAGATACTGCGGCTGCCTGCTCCCACCCTCCACCTGTGAGAGCTCCACCACCGATGCGCAGTCCACCCTGCCAGACGCATGTTCTTGCTGCACCATCTGCTAACATGCGTGAGCTACCGCATCAGCAGTGGGAAGGTTCTGTAGAGCTGCCGGGTTCCAGCACTATGCGGCATTCTCCGCAGCCCATGCAGCATGCTCTGCATACCTTACAGCATGCTCTGCATACCTTACAGCATGCTCTGCATACCTTACAGCATGCTCTGCATTCCTTACAGCATGCTCTGCATACCTTACAGCATGCTCTGCATACCTTACAGCATGCTCTGCATACCTTACAGCATGCTCTGCATACCATACCGCATGCTCCTCAACCCACCGCAGCCCCTCCCACTCACCAGCACTCTGCTTATGTTGTTGCCAGCTCCCACACTCCGACTGCGGAGAAGGTTGACGATGCACCCGTGGGCCTACACCTCCCACGGTTGTGCGCCCGGCATGGCTTCCTGCTCTCACACTCTTGTTGTGAGAGCTCCTCCACCCATGCACAGTCAACCCTGCCAGATGTATGATGACTCCCACACACAGAGCACTCCGTTGCCGTGCGGGAGCTACCACAAGCTGCCGTGTTTTGACACGGTGTGTCAGCCTCCGCAACACACTGTGGTTACCGCCACTCGCCAGCAGCAAACTAGTCAGGCAGGAGTTGAGGCTTCCCCACACAACTTTGGTTGTTGCCAACTCACAAACTGTCAAGCAGTTACATGACGTTGCCTTCTGGTCTGCTACTTATACACCAGTGCTGTATGTCCTCACGCTCCTGTTGTGGTTGACAGTTCAGTTTTTGACAGTTCACAGACTGTCAAGCAGTTTCATAACGTTGCCTTCTGGTCTGCTGCTTTTGCACCAGTGAAACCCTCACTGAGAGAACTTAGCTTTTCTCGGATATGGTTCCTGTAGATGAGAAAGTGCTGTTCTCCCTCCTTCTGATATTCCCTTGAGGACTCTGTCATTTGGAGAGGAGCCTTAAGCTGCTTAGCCTCCTATGGACTTTTATTTAAGCATAACATGCTTCCAGGGAGGGTAAATGGTTCCGCTTCAGTCGCTAACCCCGTCTGTTGCCACACCTGCTCCCATAGACCTTGAGCTTTGTTGCAAGACATGCAGTCCAAGCTTAGTCCTTGATAGAGGATTTTTTTACGGAGTCAGTGTGTCACTGGGAAGACGTTCAACAACCAGCAGAGGTGACTTGTTGTGACGCAGTGCGGCAACCTCAGCAACCCGATAAGGAGTTGTCTGTACTACCCAGACAGTCTAGACAGTTTCGGGTTGTCGCTGTACTTCCTCGCTTCCCCATGGTTGACAGTTCACAGACTGTGCAGCAGTACCATGATCTTGTGTCCGGCTCCGTCAGACGACTGGCTTTTAAGAGCTCCCACAAGTCGTCGCTGTCTGGAGAATCTCAGATGGACTATGGATCTGACCAAGGAACTGGGCCTCCTGGTCAATTTAGAGAAGTCCCAGCTCGTCCCATCCCAGACCTTTGTCTACCTGGGTATGGAGATTCAGAGTCGAGCTTTTCGGGCTTTTCCGTCGGCCCCAAGGATCAACCAAGCCCTAGAATGCATCCAGAGCATGCTGAGAAGGAACCGATGCTCAGTCAGGCAGTGGATGAGTCTAACAGGGACACTTTCATCGCTGGCCCTGTTCATCGAGTTAGGGAGACTCCACCTCCGCCCCCTTCAGTATCATCTAGCTGCTCACTGGATAAAGGACATGACGCTAGAGACGGTCTCAGTTCCTGTTTCCGAAGAGATGAGGTCTACTCTAACGTGGTGGAAGAACAGCTTTCTTCTCAAGGAAGGTCTACCTTTGGCTGTTCAGAACCCCGTCCGCCGTCTCTTCTCGGACGCATCAGACACGGGCTGGGGTGCGACATTGGACGGACAGGAATGCTCGGGAACATGGAATCAGGAGCAAAGGACACTTCACATCAATTGCAAGGAGTTGTTGGCGGTTCATCTGGCCTTGATAAACTTCAAGTCCCTCCAGCTAAACAAGGTGGTGGAGGTGAACTCCGACAACACCACAGCCTTGGCTTACATCTCCAAGCAGGGAGGGACTCATTCGAGGAAGTTGTTCGAGATCGCAAGGGACCTCCTCATCTGGTCAAAAGATCGAAAGCTCACGCTGGTAACGAGGTTCATTCAGGGCGATATGAATGTCATGGCAGATCGCCTCAGCCGGAAGGGTCAGGTCATCCCCACAGAGTGGACCCTTCACAAGAATGTTTGCAGCAGACTTTGGGCCCTGTGGGGTCAGCCAACCATAGATCTGTTTGCTACCTCGATGACCTAGAGGCTCCCGTTGTATTGTTCTCCGATTCCAGACCCAGCAGCAGTTCACGTGGATGCTTTTCTGCTGGATTGGTCCCATCTCGACCTGTATGCATTCCCGCCGTTCAAGATTGTCAACAGGGTACTTCAGAAGTTCGCCTCTCACAAAGGGACACGGCTGACGTTGGTTGCTCCCCTCTGGCCCGCGAGAGAATGGTTCACAGAGGTACTGCAATGGCTGGTCGACGTTCCCAGGACTCTTCCTCTAAGAGTGGACCTTCTACGTCAACCTCACGTAAAGAAGGTACACCCAAACCTCCACGCTCTTCGTCTGACTGCCTTCAGACTATCGAAAGACTCTCAAGAGCTAGAGGCTTTTCGAAGGAGGCAGCCAGAGCGATTGCCAGAGCAAGGAGGACATCCACTCTCAGAGTCTATCAGTCTAAATGGGAAGTCTTCCGAAGCTGGTGCAAGGCCAATGCAGTTTCCTCAACCAGTACCACTGTAACCCAGATTGCTGACTTCCTGTTACATCTAAGGAACGTAAGATCCCTTTCAGCTCCTACGATCAAGGGTTACAGAAGTATGTTGGCAGCGGTTTTCCGCCACAGAGGCTTGGATCTTTCCACCAACAAAGATCTACAGGACCTCCTTAGGTCTTTTGAGACCTCAAAGGAACGTCGGTTGTCCACTCCAGGCTGGAATCTAGACGTGGTCCTAAGGTTCCTTATGTCATCAAGATTTGAACCTCTCCAATCAGCCTCTTTTAAGGACCTCACATTAAAAACTCTTTTCCTCGTGTGCTTGGCAACAGCTAAAAGAGTAAGTGAGATCCACGCCTTCAGCAGGAACATAGTTTTCACATCTGAAACGGCTACATGTTCCTTGCAGCTCGGTTTTTTGCTAAAAACGAGCTTCCTTCACGTCCTTGGCCTAAGTCGTTCGAGATCCCAAGCCTGTCCAACTTGGTGGGGAACGAACTGGAGAGAGTACTTTGCCCAGTTAGAGCTCTTAGGTACTATCTAAAAAGGTCAAAACCTTTACGAGGACAATCAGAAGCCTTATGGTGTGCTATCAAGAAGCCTTCTCTTCCAATGTCTAAGAACTCAGTTTCTTACTACATCAGGCTTCTGATTAGGGAAGCACATTCTCATCTGAAGGAAGAAGACCTTGCTTTGCTGAAGGTAAGGACACATGAAGTGAGAGCTGTGGCTACTTCAGTGGCCTTCAAACAGAACCGTTCTCTGCAGAGTGTTATGGATGCAACCTATTGGAGAAGCAAGTCAGTGTTCGCATCATTCTATCTCAAAGATGTCCAGTCTCTTTACGAGAACTGCTACACCCTGGGACCATTCGTAGCAGCGAGTGCAGTAGTAGGTGAGGGCTCAGCCACTACATTCACATAATCCCATAACCTTTTTAACCTTTCTCTTGAATACTTTTTATGGGTTGTACGGTCGGCTAAGAAGCCTTCCGCATCCTTGTTGATTTGGCGGGTGGTCAATTCTTTCTTGAGAAGCGCCGAGGTTAGAGGTTGTGATGAGGTCCTTTAGTATGGGTTGCAGCCCTTTATACTTCAGCACCTAAGAGTCGTTCAGCATCCTAAGAGGACCGCTACGCTCAGTAAGGAAGACGTACTTAATAAAGGCAGAGTAATGGTTCAAGTCGTCTTCCTTACCAGGTACTTATTTATTTTATGTTATTTTTGAATAACTAATAAAATGAAATACGGGATACTTAGCTTCTTTGTTAACATGTATGCTGGTCTCCACCCACCACCCTGGGTGTGAATCAGCTACATGATCATCGGGTAAGATTAATATTGAAAAATGTTATTTTCATTAGTAAAATAAATTTTTGAATATACTTACCCGATGATCATGAATTTAAGGACCCGCCCTTCCTCCCCATAGAGAACCAGTGGACCGAGGAAAAAATTGAGTTCTTGTTGACAAGAAGTACTTGAGTACCTGCTCACAGATGGCGCTGTTGTGTACACCCCCACCTGTATAGCGATCGCTGGCGTATCCCGACCGTAGATTTCTGTCGGGCAACAGAGTTGACAGCTACATGATCATCGGGTAAGTATATTCAAAAATTTATTTTACTAATGAAAATAACATGTCATTTTGATAGTTATTAAGTTTAAGAAGTCAAAATCTCTCAAATTCTCTTGCTATTTCCAAACTCCTTTGCAACCATTGTAAAATTATTTAGTCAGGAATTTGCAAGTTTTAATCTTGGATCATAGCTACTCATCGGGAGTGTTTGTTCCTATGCGAATACAAACTTAAGAGTCCTTTAGGGAGGCAGTATGTTTTCAGCGCAAAGCTTGACGGCCGTTGAATAATTTAACAAGCAGTTAAGCCAAGGGTGAAAGCGAGGGTGTGGAGCCCTGCCTCCTTACCTATCAAAGTCTCTTCACTTATGTTTTTGGCCACATCAAGTACAGTAATACTAGTGTACCCGTAAGAGAACTTTTCATTTTCTTTTTCAGAAAGTGCATTCTGGCTGTTGATCCTTAGAAGGTGAAGCAAGACACTCAATCATGAGAGGATGAACTTAACCGGCTATATATAAACATTCTCACTGCTCCTGCTAGGGGGAGGATTGATTGCAATCGTCTTTGGTTTCCGGCTATAGGTCCTGGCCTCCTTTGTGGTGTCAGGCGTATGCTTTAGGGGGAAGAAAGAGAGCTTTGCTTCTTCCTTTCGTTCGTTAGGTGCAATTGCTATCGCTACTCCCGTGCTTACTTTTCCTGCTCAATCCCCTGGGAGTATGTGTCAGGAGCAAGTCGCCCTCTGTCCTAAGTTGGCGATCTTTCCCGGTGGATGTCGGGTTCCTCTTGTTTTTGTCACACCCCATTGGAGGTTGGAGGCTCTTCTCCATTTGTGCTACTGCTGATGACAAGTGTGAATGAAGGAAAGTATTGACGTCCTTAGGTCTTTCATTGTCTCCATTGGCGCCGATAGTAGTGAAGGACGTAGTCAGTGTGTCCCCGATGATGTCT
The DNA here is from genome assembly GCF_036898095.1 of Palaemon carinicauda. Taxonomy (NCBI): domain Eukaryota; kingdom Metazoa; phylum Arthropoda; class Malacostraca; order Decapoda; family Palaemonidae; genus Palaemon; species Palaemon carinicauda. The sequence goes on along the minus strand of NW_027169965.1, from coordinate 95,571 downwards.
GCAGTGATTGCCCCTCCCCGGGGGCCTAGGTACCAGACTGGTGGAACCACCCGCAACTTCTTGGAAGGAACTGGGGCATGCAGCTCTTTGTGTTACCCTACCTGTTTCTTCCAGGCAGTGGGGCGGCTGAAGAAGTGAAGAAGAGGGTTACGCTTTGCAGCATTCTCCCCCATCTTACATCCAAGAGTTGGGGAATTCCTTGTATTTCCTTGGACAATCCAGCAGAAGCATTGGGTTGTGTGATTCCTTCAGGATAGTTACTTACCAACATTTTCAGGCCTTTGCTTCCCCCCCCCCCATCTTGGATATAGAGTACTTATCCATTTTTTAAACATCGAGGACCCTGGCCTTTCAGACAAAGGGAGGAGGAATGTTGGAGTGGATCACACTCAAAGAATTCTATCAGAGGAAGACTTCTTGCTTTCAGTAGATTTGAAGGATGTGTACTTTTATTACCTATGTATCAGTCCCTTCTTAGTGACTCTTCTCCCACTACTTCAAATTATTAAACTTGTAGCAAATGTTTTTATGATGAATAAGCTGACATAAGTATTTTTATAGTTTATGTATGAAAGATCTATTTTAATGATGTTACAGTTTTTAAAATGTTTTGTTTTAATTGTTCATTACTTCTCATACAGTATATTTTTTTCCTTATTTCCTTTCTCACTGGGCTATTTTTCCATTTAAGCCCTTGGTGTTATCTAGTACATTACATACATATACCAAGGCACTTCCCCCAATTTTGGGGGGTAGCCGACATCAAACAAATGAAACAAAATAGGGGACCTCTCCTCTCTACGTTCCTCCCAGCCTGACAAGGGACTCAACCGAGTTTGGCTGGTACTGCTGGGGTGCCACAGCCCACCCTCCCCCGTTATCCACCACAGATGAAGCTTCATAACGCTGAATCCCCTACTGCTGCTACCTCCATGGTCATCCAAGGCACCGGAGGAAGCAGCAGGGCCTACCGGAACTGTGTCACAATCGCTCGCCATTCATTCCTATTTCTAGCACGCTCTCTTGCCTCTCTCACATCTATCCTATCACCCAGATCTTTCTTCACTCCCGTGTCCGGAAAAGTCGCCGTAAACAAGTTTGCCGAAGGAAAACTCGCCTCAGGAGTTTTTGCCTCATGAAATTTTGCCCAATAGGAAAAATCACCGCAAGACAATTTTGCCGTAAAACAAGTATTTGTGATAAAAACACTTTAGTTTCTGAAGTACCATTTTATCTCTTTCAAATAACCAAGTTTGGCTTTCGAAGTTTCGATAAGTAAACAACCAATAAGGAAATCAAGTAATTTTTTTTATCTTTAATTTTATCTTTCTAAAAGTTTTTTATATATTCGACTAGTTTTTTGTAGGCAGCCAACCCAAGACGATGGTGTATCAAATGAAAACTAGTAGAGGAGGACTGAAATCAGTTGACGATCTTAACCCTTTTACCCCCAAAGGACGTACTGGTACGTTTCACAAAACCCATCCCTTTACCCCCATGGACGTACCGGTACGTCCTTGCAAAAAAATGTTATAAATTTTTTTTTTCATATTTTTGATAATTTTTTGAGAAAATTCAGGCATTTTCCAAGTGAATGAGACCAACCTGACCTCTCTATGACAAAAATTATGGCTGTTAAAGCAATTTAAAAAAAAATATACTGCAAAATGTGCTGGGAAAAAAATAACCCCCCGGGGGTTAAGGGTTGGAAATTTCCAAATAGCCTGGGGGTAAAAGGGTTAACTATATTTACCGATTAGATCGAAAATACGGCGAGAAAACATATTGGAAATGTGATTATATCGAGTGTAAAGCAAGAGTGCAATTGAATGGAGAGTTACTTGAAGAGGTGGATCAGTTTAAGTACTTGGGGTCTGTTGTTGCAGCAAATGGTGGAGTGGAAGCAGATGTACGTCAGAGAGTTGGAAGATGATAGTGTATCTATAGGCAAAACAGTCGGCGAGCATTGCCATCCTTCTCATCCATCTAAGCCTAAAGTTTACGAAGCAAAAACAAAAATTCATCCATCTAAGCCTAAAGTTTACGAAGCAAAAACAAAAATTCATCCATCTAAGCCTAAAGTTTACGAAGCAAAAACAAAAATTCATCCATCTAAGCCTAAAGTTTACGAAGCAAAAACAAAAATTCATCCATCTAAGCCTAAAGTTTACGAAGCAAAAACAAAAATTCATCCATCTAAGCCTAAAGTTTACGAAGCAAAAACAAAAATTCATCCATCTAAGCCTAAAGTTTACGAAGCAAAAACAAAAATTCATCCATCTAAGCCTAAAGTTTACGAAGCAAAAACAAAAATGAAATCAATAGCCACCAATTCACAAGCCTCTGCACGGTCCCTAATTGCAGAGGTTGCATCTAGTTTAGATTCAAATGCATTTGTTTTTCATCCCCATTATTTAATATTGGTAATAATATGGATTCTCCCATGCTTCCTTCCTGTTCTGATATGATGTTCTTTTCTTCATTTCCCGGAATTCTGACATTAAAAAATCCAACTTTTCTATTATATTTGCTCTTTCGCCTTCATATTTATTTTTGTGTGTATACCTGCAATTATCCCCATATCTGCACCAACCCCTGGCATTATAGATGCATTCTTTGTAGTTGGGCTCTAAATGTGCATATTTGGGTTGAAAGGTCTCATATCTTGGGGCTCAAGCACATTTGTCGCGCAGTATTAGAGGCTGGAGGCAAAAGGAAAATCAAGCTCCTCCAATCCCAACCGGAAGAAGTGGGTATATTATACATACATACATATACCAAGGCACTTCCCCCAATTTTGGGGGGTAGCCGACATCAACAAAGAAACAAAAACAAAATGGGGACCTCTACTCTCTATGTTCCTCCCAGCCTAACAAGGGACTCAACTGAGTTCAGCTGGTACTGCTAGGGTGCCACAGCCCACCCTCCCACATTATTCACCACAGATGAAGCTTCATAATGCTGAATCCCCTACTGCTGCTACCTCCGCGGTCATCTAAGGCATCTGAGGCAGCAGCAGGGCCTACCGGAACTGCGTCACAATCGCTCGCCATTCATTCCTATTTCTAGCACGCTCTCTTGCCTCGCTCACATCTATCCTCCTATCACCCAGAGCTTCCTTCACTCCATCCATCCACCCAAACCTTGGCCTTCCTCTCGTATTTCTCCCATCAACTCTTGCATTCATCACCTTCTTTGGCAGACAGCCATTTTCCATTCTCTCAACATGGCCAAACCACTTCAACACATTATACCAGAAGAATATAAATTTCTTGAAAATGGTGATCAGTTGTTATTATATGATAGTGGGGAAGATTGTCCAGACAGATTTTTAGTTTTTGGCACAAAAGCTGGGCTAGACGACCTTGAGAAAAACAAGGACTGGGCGTGTGACGGCACGTTTAAATGCATCCCAGAGATATATTACCAATTGTTCACGTTACATATTGTTATAAAGAATATTAGCATACCACGTATTTTTGTCTTGCTACCTGACAAATCTCAAGTAACTTACAGCAGACTTTTCAGTGCCTTCAAGGACTTACGCCCATCATTACAACCCGAAACCTTGATGGTCGATTTTGAAAAAGCAAGTATTAACGCCTTTTCTGCTGTATTTCCAACAATAAAAGTAACAGGTTGTTTATTTCATATGGCTAAGAATATTTATAGGCACATTGTGGATCTCGGTTTAAAGTCGCGTTATCAAACAGACGCAGATGTGGATCTCGGTTTAAAGTCGCGTTATCAAACAGACGCAGATGTGGATCTCGGTTTAAAGTCGCGTTATCAAACAGACGCAGATGTGGATCTCGGTTTAAAGTCGCGTTATCAAACAGACGCAGATGTGGATCTCGGTTTAAAGTCGCGTTATCAAACAGACGCAGATGTGGATCTCGGTTTAAAGTCGCGTTATCAAACAGACGCAGATGTGGATCTCGGTTTAAAGTCACGTTATCAAACAGACGCAGATGTGGATCTCGGTTTAAAGTCGGGTTATCAAACAGACGCAGAATTCAACAACAAATTCAAATGTTTCACCGCCTTAGCTTTCCTTCCTGTGCAAGATGTTGTTGATGGATTTATCGAGCTATCAGATGATGACGATTTACCCCAAGAATTAGTATCTTATTTCGAAACGCACCATAGAGGAGGAGAACGGGGTAGAGGAGAGCGAAGACGAAGAGTGGAGCCTACTTTTCCTATTGCATTATGGAATGTTTTTGAACGAGTTCGAGCATAATAGAAGCAGAACGAACAACAGCATAGAAGGCTACCATAATGCACTGCAGAGCTCAATGACAAATAAGCATCCAAATCTATGGAAGCTTATTTCGTATCTAAAAAAGGAAGAGAGGAGCGTTTGTATGGTGACGGCCAGATCCCATAGAAAACGGGAATATTCTGAACTGGCCGTCGTTCTAAAAACAATTTTGGCGGAAGAAGCTAACTTAAAAAACCAACCTAACCTATGCTAAAAGCCGTATCCTTAACCAGGGGGGCTTCGCCCCCCGGACCCCCCCCCCCTCACAATAGTTTCCTTACCTACGAGTACGACGGGAGAAGCTAACTTAAAAAACCCACCTAACCTATGCTAAAAGCCGTGTCCTTACCCAGGGGGGCTGCGCCCCCCCGGACCCCCCTGTACACAACATATTTAAGATCCGTAGACCATTTCCAAACTTTTTGATTCTATATTTACCACATACAGTCGGAGCGATAATAAGCAAATTAGGACGCTTGGCCGTAGCGCTACAAACTACCCGGAAGAGATTTTAGCAAGAAAGAAAAAGTGTGACTTAGACCGAGGAAACGCTAAAGGAATGAAAAAGGTATATGGTGATGTCAACACAAGACTCCATTGACAAGTAATTGGGTACAATTCTGCACAGAAAAGAGACTATTTGCGTAGTATTGCGTGGAATCTGCACTCTTTTTAACCCTTTTACCCCCAAAGGACGTACTGGTACGTTTCACAAAACCCATCCCTTTACCCCCATGGACGTACCGGTACGTCCTTGCAAAAAAATGCTATAAATTTTTTTTTTATATTTTTGATAATTTTTTGAAAAAATTCAGGCATTTTCCAAGAGAATGAGACCAACCTGACCTCTCTATGACAAAAATTAAGGCTGTTAAAGCAATTTAAAAAAAAATATACTGCAAAAGGTGCTGGGAAAAAAATAACCCCTTGGGGGTTAAGGGTTGGAAATTTCCAAATAGCCTGGGGGTAAAAGGGTTAAATTATTGCATTTTTTCTGTTCTCTTGTTTTACGTCAAAATTGTCTTAAGGCGATTTTTCCTATTAGGCGAAATTTCTCGAGGCGAGAATTCCTGGGGCGAGTTTTCCTACGGCAAACTTGTTTACGGCGAATTTTCTTAAATCCCTTCACTCCATCCATCCACCCATACCTTGGCCTTCCTCTTGTACCTCTCCCATCAACTCTTGCATTCATCAAAGAGGTGGAGCTGGGGGGAGAGTGACTGTACCAGTTCAGTCCTCTGGGTGCTAAATGGGTTACTGCTCCTCAGGTGTTCATTCAGATGTTCACATGGATAGTAACCTGGGGCCACTACAAGCGATATGTACGACTGTAGATGCATGTCTCGAGTGGGTGATCCTTGCCTCTGTGTGGCAGTGGCGACAAGATTGAGTTCGACTTTCCACTTTCATCATGATCTGGGGATTGTGATAATCAAGGCAAAGTTGAATTGCTTACCCAAGCCAAGGTCGATACACTTGGGCATGTCGGATTCAACTAATTAGGTAATCACATCAGCAAGCCTAAGGAGGTAGTGCGTATATTCTGTCATACAGAACTACCCCAGCTCTGACAGAATCTTCTCAGCCGCCTTTCTTAACTGGAGAAGCTCATCCTTCTAAGACAGTGGTTCCCAACCTTTTTTCTGTCATTTCCCCCCTGCACCCAGTTCAACCATCCATATTTCCCCCTTCATGCCCCGCCCAGTCCTCATGCCCACTCGCCTGCTTCAGAAATGGGCATGACACTCCAATTCTCCCCTTGAATATCATGTCTTTGAGAACTGATATGATCATATCACAATTGAATGGCTAACAGCAAATTGCCGCACGTACTATGAGGATATTTTCCTCTTGTTTTAGTTAGTAGGTTGTGTAATTATTTCCCCCCCTGGAAGCTTCAAATTTCCCCTCAGGGGGAAATTTCCCCCAGGTTGGGAACCACTGTTCTAAGAGCTCCTTTGGTAAAGATCTCATCAAACACTGTTGGAAGAATCGCTGGTTAGCGTTTAGGGATTACCATCCCTTCTTGTGCTGTTAGGATGGGAGATTTGGGTTGATCTTACCTTTTGACTAACAAGGAACCCTCTTAGGGGAATCCCTCTTAAATCTTTGACTCCTTACATGCAACTATGCTCAGGTGCATTAAAAGAAGGAAGGCGGGCATGCCCGAACAACCGAGTTGTCTCAGCAGTGGGATCAGCAGAAGCATCTACTTTAATGGCTTGGGTTTAGCAATCCTATGGTGCTGCAAGTCTTCCAAGAGCCTTGAGGAGGAATCCGACTGATAGATGCGATAACACCACCTTATTGGCTTACGTGTAGTTCCATAACCCGACAAAGCAGATGCTTTTCGGGGAGGCATTTCATGCTGGTGAGTTGTCAGCCAATCACATTCTGGGCAAGAGGAATGGGCTAGCAGACACAGTAACCAAAGGAAGTTTGTAAGGTCAGATGGTTCCTATTATGCGTAATGAAGTGTGTCCTGGTTGGAGTGTTCTCCAGGAAGTGACTTGTTTACCATACAGCTAGACAAGAAGAACCCCAGGTTTTCACCCCCTTTCCAACTCCATGATCTATGTTCGAAGTCACCTTCCAACACCCATGGGATCACTTGGATGGTTACACCCTGTCTCCAATGAAACCTGGTTTGTCAACTAGTCTAACGTATGAGATTACACCGGGACTCAGGATGATTTAGGTGGCTCCCAGATGGCCTCATCCCAAATGGTTTCCTGTTTTCCTTTGTCGAGATATGGAGGAACCCCCTTGGCCTTCACTCGCATGGTAAAGTAGGACATTCTCTATGGTGGATATCAAAATAAGGGATTCTTCTCAAGTCAGATCATCTGTAGACAAGATTGCGGAGTTTCACTTCTTGGCTGGGAGAAGCTCCTCTCAGTAGTGCCCATCAAGGCTACCACTCAGACTTGAACATTGTCTTTTGATGGAAGGGGATAGTTTTTCTTTACCGCATCCGAGCCTTTGAGAAGGTCTTGGTCTAAGTTAACCCTTTTACCCCCAGGCTATTTGGAAATTTCCAACCCTTAACCCCCAGGGGGTTATTTTTTTCCCAGCACATTTTGCAGTATATTTTTTTTAAATTGCTCTAACAGCCTTAATATTTGTCATAGAGAGGTCAGGTTGGTCTCATTCTCTTGGAAAATGCCTGAATTTTCTCAAAAAATTATCAAAAATATGAAAAAAATATTTTTTATAGCATTTTTTTGCAAGGACTTACCGGTACGTCCATGGGGTAAAGGGATGGCTTTTGTGAAACGTACCGGTACGTCCTTTGGGGGTAATAGGGTTAAGACTCTCAAGACTGTTTCTGCTGCCTTATAATCAGCAATGAGGTTAAGACTCTCAAGACTGTTTCTGCTGCCTTATAATCAGCAATGAGGTTAAGACTCTCAAGACTGTTTCTGCTGCCTTATAATCAGCAATGAGGTTATGTTGGTAACATGGTCTCTCTGTCTTAGTCTTCCAATCTTAAGAGGTGTGTAGAAGCTACTTAGTGTAGTGCTGTAGTGGTTAGCGGGTTGCGGTCGGATGTAGCACATAGACTGACTGTTCTAGATGCCGACCCAACTCTCACTGCACTACACTTAAGAGAATTGTCCCCAGAAAAGTCAGTACTCTATAGTATTAGCACTAGGCACCAGCCCCTTGATTTAGTTCTTGGCAAGTGGACCTAACAAGCAATTGAGATCTTTAGGTATTTTTGCAAATACTGCACTTCACATTATACAGTTTGAATCTCAGATAAGATTTTAGTTTAGACAAGCATATGAAACATTTCAGTAATTTAAATTTGCTCTGCTATCTAAATGGTTAGGAATCGGTAACGCAGTCGTCGGAAAAGAATAATCTTAACCCTTTTACCCCCAAAGGACATACTGGTACGTTTCACAAAAGCCATCCCTATACCCCCATAGACGTACCGGTACGTCCTTGCAAAAAGCTGCTATTTAAATTTTTTCTTGCATATTTTTTATAACTTTTTGAGAAACTTCAGGCATTTTCCAAAAGAATGAGACCAACCTGACCTCTCCATGACAAAAATTAAGGCTGTTAGAGCAATTTAAAAAAAAATATACTGCAAAATGTGCTTGAAAAAAAAACGCCTGGGGGTTAAGGGTTGGAAAGTTCCAAATAGATTGGGGGTAAAAGAGTTGAGTATCACCAACTCGGCAAATATAGAAAATAAACGGGTTTAAAGGTCGCTCATGAATGGCAGCGGCAAAGACAGTTACTATGCCCTAGAGACTGATCATATATACATATAATCAGCACCCAAGCGAGGACCAGGGAGGGCCAAGCAATGGCTGCTGATGACACAGCAGGTAGGCCTATAGACTTCCTCAAACCTCCCATCTTTAGCTCACAAGTATGGTGAGGTTGCAGACATTACAAGAAACTATCGGGCTTGAGAGGGGTTCGAATCCCAGTCCGGCAGATCACGAGGCAGGGACACTTGCAATAAGCCAATGCAGCGTTGTAAATAGTTTATACAAAATTTGCAGTCATTCTATGACTAATGATAATAATGTGCTCATCATGAAATGGTCTGTATTGTTTCAAATGAAGTACCTCAGTGAGGCTTAAATCATACTGACCACTAAACCAGAATGAAATGTCACATCTAACATTTAAAACCAACACCTATCAAGAAATTTAATTTTGACCACAGCAGAGCATACCAGGATGGTCTTGCTCCGGATTGACGACACGAGGAATTTTGCTCAGCAGCTTTCTCAGAGCTGGACTGTGACTGAATTCTTGTTCCACAGTTTTCAATGTGAGAGAAGTTTGTCAAGAAATTTAATTTTAACCACAGCAGAGCACACCAGGATGGTCTTGCTCCGGATTGACGACACGAGAAATGTCGCTCGGCAGCTTTCTCAGAGCTGGACTGTGACTGAATTCTTGTTCCACAGTTTTCAATGTGACTTGTGGCTTTACATGATTACAATAAAATGATATACAGTATCCTCTGCATAAGGTATATTGCCAACTCAGGCAAGTTACTTCACAGATTTCATCACAAATGTCATAAACTGGGTTATTTTAGGTCATGAAGTTTTGGTACATCTTGCCTGGTCTACTGCGAGTTGGGCATTTTTCTAACACAAAAAAACAAGAAAGGAGTCATGAGATAAGATGGCTGATTGCTAAACTATAGTAAAAGTGTTAGAATTATGAAATGATCAGTATGAAAATGTATAACTTGATTTTATTTTCATACAAAATGGTATTATTTATTTGCAACTATTAATTTAATAGTGCTAGGATCATGGCCAAACTTGGACCCTGCCAGGATACGACCCCGTCTCCATGCCATCTCTGTATGAAGTGTGGAGTGGCACGGAGAGAAGAGGCTTTTGTGCACCCTGAGGGCTCTGCAGTGCTGTCTGAAGAAGGCCTGACTGCTCAGAACCTGGGTGACGGCGACTCTTCCTTGGCACGGTCCGAACCAAGAAAGAGTCGTGTAGAACAAGATCTCTTTTAGACTTCGGAAGTCTATCCGTAATGGGAACGCTTGAATTGCTGAGAGAGTCTAGGTTCCAGGTAGGACCGGAACTTGCAAAGTCCGGGACTAGGTTCCACCCTTGTCTTCAAGAGGAGTCTTGCAGTTAGCTTAGTGTGAAGGTTGGGTGGTTGTAGTTTATGTACATACATACATATACCAAGGCACTTCCCCCAATTTTGGGGGGTAGCCGACATCAACAAATGAATCAAAACAAAAAGGGGACCTCTACTCTCTACGTTTCTCCCAGCCTGACAAGGGACTCAACCGAGTTCAGCTGGTACTGCTAGGGTGCCACAGCCCAGATGAAGCTTCATAATGCTGAATCCCCTACTGCTGCTACCTCCGCGGTCATCTAAGGCACCGGAGGAAGCAGCAGGAAAGGGGGTAGTTTATGTACCAGAGCATTTTCATGGCCTTTATTCTAGAGGTGTACTCAAGCTTTTGACACATTTGCGCTTGGTCTTGTGATGGTTGCTAGCCCAGATCCCTTAGGAGACAGTAAGCATATCCTCTCTGGTAACATATAAATTTAACTCTGTAAAGGAGGAAGAATGACTGACCCCTCCTCCATTCTTTCTGCCTCTATCTTGGGGACAAAGTGGTCAAAGTGTTACTCTGTAAAGGGGGAAGAATGACTGGCCCCTCCTCCATTCTTTCTGCCTCTATCTTAGGGACAAAGTGGTCAAAGTGTTACTCGCTTGATCTGGCTTGATGATGTGAACTACACTTCTGAGCTCCATCTTTAAAACCTATGAAAGTTCTCATCCATCCTCCATAGACAAGGATGAGGATGGTAGAATATATACCAGCACTTTGTCATAAGCCAGGTATATTATTCCTGACTGCAAACCCCTTAGGCGGGAAAGGGATCCCTCCTTTGAGCAAGTACAAATGTTCTCGAACATCTCCAGGGAAGAAAAAGAAAGTACCACTTCCGACATTCCAAGCAGTGAGTCTCCCTACCTAAAAGACGATGTTTTGTATTTGAGTAGGAACAAATCACAAATTTTTAAAGTAATTTGTATTTTTCCTAGCAATACGAACATGCGTTCTTTAGATTATACTTATCCCGTCAACCACTCCTCTCAGTCTTGAGCCAAAAGGTCATTATTGAAGAGACTATGACAGGTAAGGGGGTGGGCTCTCGCCTTTGCTCCCAAAGTTTGCTTGACTGCTTGTTCAGCGATTCAGCGGCCGTCCAGCTTTGAGCTGAAAACACACTCCCTACCCAAAGGACTCAGGTTTGTATAGCTAGGAAAAATACAAATTACTTTTAGAAATTTAGGATTTTAGTTATGTTGTGATAGCTTTTGATAGATTTTAGAATCTTAACTGTGACCATTTTTTCCCAACAGCTTTCCGAAAGATTTATATAAAGTATTAATTTGCCTAGAAGGCACCTCTTGGGTTGCACGGGGCAGGGAGTGCAGTGTGGCCACCCACCTGAAGAGGAGGGAAAAGGAAAGAAGAGGAAGAGTTGATGGAGAGGTATGGGATCCCAGACACTTCTTTTTCATAACCCCCTTCTCTCTCCCTCCCTCCCTACCCCCTTTTCTTATTGACTTATGTGTATGATTCTTTCCCTCAGTGTCTCTCCTCTCTCTCTCTCACTCTCTCTCACCCAGGTCTTTCCAACCTGTTTTCTCCAGATGTTCAGTTCTTTAATTTTGGTCTGAAATATGTCTTTAATTGCCTTGTTAGTTAAGTTTGTTGTTTAGTAAAAGGACCTATAATGTTCTTTATAAAAAATTGTTTACTGAAGTCAGTATTGCATTTGTCAAAATCATTTGCTTATTACTTTCATTGTGTGCTGCTATTTTGATCCAATTATTTTAGTACTGAAATTTTTCTAATGAATGTATATGTAATTTTTATTCTGTGTGCTATTTCTGTTCTTTAAGCAAATTTAGAAATGATTATGTACATGATTTGATGTGTATTGCAAGAGAAAATATGACTTTACATGTAATGCTTAACACTTTCAAGGTTTTATTTAAATACTTCTTGTTCTCATTAAGGAATTTACTGTCTCATATAAATAGGTAGCAAGATTGTAATTACAACTTACAATCTAACCAATGTGATCTGGTTGATAATATTTTTAAGTCTTAGTGTTTAAAGTAAGAAAGGATAATGGCATTTCTTTGTAATTAAATAGTATTGAAAGTTTTTTCATTTCTTTGGTTGATATAAATGTCACTTATTTTCAGTTGAACTGAGATGTAAAATGAATTGTAAATAATCATTTAAACGAGTCACATGAAATGTAAAAGCCACTTTTGTATAATGGCTTTAAAATACTGTATCGTATTCTTTAGCTGCATTAATTGAATTGAATTTCTGTTAAATTGTCATTGGGAATACTCGTCAACTGTTTTCACCAAGTGTACAGACAGACTCGCCGATATTGCGGGTGCGTTGAGATCTCTTGGTCCACAGGGCGTCGGACACTGCGGGCCATAGTTAGTATTGCCGTTTAGACCTTTAGCGGCCCTGTAGGAAATTCTGAATAGGGGTGTCATGTTGTCGTCTCGTTCTTGTCTTAGCTATGTCGCTGAACTGGTGGGTTTTCAGATGTCTGGGAACCTAGGAAACATTGTTGGTTGAATATTATGGACCTTTGGAGGAATCATAAGGATCACTGTATTTGTTCTATGTATCCCAGAAAAGGCTAGTGTCCTTTGTTTCCTGTTTTTGTTCCAGGAACATTTAAGAACTGGTAGGTTTTCAGATGTCTGGGAATCTAGGAAACATTGTCGGTTGAATATTATGGACCTTTGGAGGAATCATAAGGATCACTGTATATGTTCTATGTATCCAGAAAAGGCCTGTGTCCTTTGTTTCCTGTTTTTGTTCCAGGAACATTCAAAGCTCTGGATGTTTGGCCCTCAATCTCATCTAGTTACTGTGCTGACATTTTTATTCCCGGTTTATTTGTTGTATTTGAAGAACACTTGGTATTATTACCATGTTTTAGGGAGATAGTTGTTATTATTATTCACAAAGAAACTGGCTCAAAGTCCTGTATCTTTCCACCCCTTATGTCTTGAGACAAAGAAAGACAAAAGATTATAGTTAAACTACTGATGGAAATGATAAATAAACATACATATCTTGTATGCAGAACACATTTGGCTCAAGCTTTGAGACAAATTTAGTGTATTGTGAAAGTTCCTTTACTTTACTTTTCCCATGTTTTAAACAAATGTGGAGAGATAATACATACATAGATATACCAAGGCACTTCCCCCAATTTTGGGGGTTAGCCGACATCAAACCAATAAAACAGAAAAGGGGACCTCTCCTCTCTACGTTCCTCCCAGCCTGACAAGGGACTCAACCGAGTTCGGCTGGTACTGCTAGGGTGCCACAGCCCACCCTCCCCCGTTATCCACCGCAGATGAAGCTTCATAACGCTGAATCCCCTACTGCTGTTACCTCTGCGGTCTTCCAAGGCACCGGAGGAAGCAGCAGGGCCTACCGGAACTGCGTCACAATCGCTCGCCATTCATTCCTATTTCTAGCACGCTCCTTTGCCTCTCTCACATCTATCCTCCTATCCCCCAGAGCTTCCTTCACTCCATCCATCCACCCAAATGGACAAAGTAAAAAGCAGTGTTTACTGCTTTAAAATCTTGGCTCTTGTTAACTCATGCTCACTGATTTGAGTTTTGTCTTAGAAATGATTATTTATCACTAGGTACTGTGTTAAAGAGATATCCACAAGAATGGTTCGTTGACTATTCATGATAGCGCTGAGTGACTTCACCCGTCCAAGTTCCTGGCCTGTTGCCTAAATCTTATCATACCAGTACAATCCATTTCATTACCCCCAAAGGACGTACTGGTACGTTTCACAAAACTCATCCCTTTACCCCCATGGACGTACCGGTACGTCCTTGCAAAAAAATGCTATAAAAATTATTTTTTTCATATTTTTGATAATTTTTTGAGAAAATTCAGGCATTTTCCAAGAGAATGAGACCAACCTGACCTCTCTATGACAAAAATTAGAGCAATTTAAAAAAAATATGCTGCAAAATGTGCTGGGGAAAAAATAACCTCTTGGGGGTTAAGGGTTGGAAATTTCCAAAGAGCCTGGAGGTAAAAGGCCTAAGGTCTTCTCCATTCTTCCATTGTTTTTATTGATTTGAGATTGTTATTACAGTGTTCCATTGTAGTAGAACAGAACACTTAGTTGGTTCATAGGATTCTATAGGCTTGGTCCTTTGAAATAAGTGAGTGCTGGAACATTGCAGAGTTGAAGTTACACAAATGCAACCAGATAGAATTAAGAGAGCAGACGGCCGTTCAAAACCGAGGGTTCAAATTGACGCCTCAAAGAGCCTAATGTACCCAGGGCTGTGGGAAAAGAAAGAGCAAACATTATGTGCTACCCATTCAAGGGTCATCTCTCCTTTCTGGAAGATCAAATTATGACTGGTTTCAATTTGTCATCTGCTTATCAGATTCAAGTTATGATCTAATGGACTTGAAAAAAACATTGTTTTCAAAATCTTCTAAGAAAGGGATAAGCAAAAGTTGATGAAGATGACAACTGCAATACTTATAACAGAGACTTCTTGAAGTCTATTAAATTGAATCCTGAAAATTTGATGTTTCAGGATAGGAAAAGCAGAATTAGAGAAAATAAGTTAGAGTCTCTAGTTTTACCATCCACCTTCCATAAGCTCACATATACTGTGCATTAAAGCTTTTGAACGGCACCTCGTAGTAACGGGATTTTGAGGAGGGAGAAGTCTAATTGGAAAGGGATCTCTGGTAGTGGTATCACTCGCCCCAGTTTTAATACCGACACCCTTTAGGGGTAAGCGAGCTGGATATATTCTTGGCATTCCATACAACTTTTTCTCTGGTATATTTAGCAGTATCTATACCTTTGAAATGGTGCTTTAAGGAGCATTTCACTGGGCGACACAGGTTCCTTACCCAGAAATAGATTTTTCCTTCGTCAAAATCCCTTTTTTGTACCGTTTCATGTTCAGACTGTTGTCTCAAAAGAATATGTTCGGTGGTAAGCATGCTTTTTTTATATGCTTACGAAGCAGTTCATTTTGAACCAAAGATGAGCATGTGTTTGTTTCTTCTCACATAGACTTGGAGCTTTCTTTTTTACAGTTCACGTCCAGTCTGTCTTCTCAAGAAATATGCTCGGTAGTAAAGTGTGCTTTTTTATATGCATACAAAGTAGTTAATTTTGTACCAAAGAAGATAATTGTCTCATTCCCCATATGGACGGATAGTCCTCTGCAGAGTAGAATGTCCTAATTTTGGAAAAAGAAAGGAATATTCTCATACCCAGTTGATGAAAACGGGTAAAACTTCAAAAGCTATATGGTACTTCACTTTAAAGTACAGTATAGCATTACTGCTTCTCTGATTCTTAGGAGGGTTCAATTTTTGAAATTTTCACAAGTTAAGGGACAATATCCTTAACTTTTTTGTTCAGGGTGCCAATAGACACTTTGAAATCTTCCTGAAAATTAGTTTTATAGAAGGTAGTTTCCAGGATAATCTTTCTCATGTTCCTGTGACTTTTATTATTTCAAAACCCAGATACAAGATGTGGAATTCTCTTCATTGTTTTTCCTGACATGTTATTACTACCAAGCTACAATCCTTGTTGGAAAAGCAGGATGCTACAAGCCTAAATGCTCCAGCATGGTTCAGTAATAATGTTAAGACTTAAGTCAACCTGTCCAACAGAGTCCAACAGAAAACCATTTGTTAAAAGTTCAAACTTCAGAAGTTCCACTGATTCAACTGCTCGATTGGGAAGGTCATTCTACAATCTGGTCACAGGTGTAATAAAATTTCTAGAATACTGTGTAGTGTCGAGCCTTTTGATGGAGAAGGCCAAATTTAGAATTAACGGCTAGATGGTATGTCACTGTCACCTCAGTTTCTCGGACCCGGGCTCGATTCCCGGGCCAACCAGAAGCTATGATCTTTGAGTCGATTCCCCCTTGGGTCTCTGATCCTGAGGTATAGAGAGAATCCAGATATTAGGAGGAGGATAATATATGGCTTCTTTGAATATTAAAAACATGTCTAAATGTGCAAAATTTATCACCTAGTTCTACATACAAGATGGTACAGACTGGGAAAATCTGAATAAAGAAGAATCCTATGTAATATGCATAAAGTGTAATTCAACAAAGTTCCCAGGGAATATCCAGATCAGGAATAATGAATTTAATATACCAAGTTATTGTCCAACAAATTGATATGAAAGTCAGCACCTTGAGACCAGACAGGACAACAGTACTGTAGCATGGTAGAATGAAAGAATTAAAACATTCCCTGTCGATAGACTAATCACTGGAAATCATAAAAGATATTCTCAAGAAGCCAATTTTTTGTGTGCAATCTACTGTTGGCTATACAGTAAACAGGAAGGCAAAAAGTCCATACGTGATTTATTTATATTGTTTATGATGGCACCTCTCTATGTTACACTGTATATATGCAGTCTAATACAAATTAATTTTTTTAAGATGGAATTTCAAGCATGTTCATGGTCTACCCGTGACCTTACTGCTTGGTACGGCACTCAAGGTCGTGGAATACCCATTATCTATGCCAATTATTTTTGAAAGTCTTTAAAGCTTCTGAGCATTAATTTTTGAGATGAGGATGCTTCACCTATGGCTTATGTACTCAAATAAATCCTCTAGATTTGTCATACTATCATATTTTTCTCTTTCATATTAAGCCTATAAGTTTTAGGAAATGTTATATAGTTCTTTGAACTAGACTTGTGCCTATCAGTCTCACAAGAGCTTTCTTGGTTAAAGAGATCTTTTCTCTTTGGGAATTTCCCAAAAGAACTTCTCATCTATGTCCATGATGACTTTGATTACCATTTCCAATCAGGATGGCTGCAAGTATAAACCAATGTCATGTTCATTCTTTAAAGGAAGGTTAAAACTGCATGAATAGTATATCATTGGTGGTTTTCTGCCTCCATTGATGCTAATTTGAAATGGAATCAGTCTTTCAAGTCTTATTTAGTGACTATTTTATTCTGCCTTCTGTTGTTTAATTGAAGCTGATTAAAAAGGTTTTCTGATTAAATAAGGTTTTAGTAGTTTTACCACTTGACTACCAAGACAACTTCCTACTTTCTTTTGACTAGTGGATCATTTGTTCTTTATTACATACATATACCAAGGCACTTCTCCCAATTTTGGGGGGTAGCCGACATCAACAAATGAAACAAAAACAAAAAAGGGGACCTCTACTCTCTACGTTCCTCCCAGCCTAACAAGGGACTCAACCGAGTTCAGCTGGTACTGCTAGTGTGCCACAGCCCACCCTCCCCCGTTATCCATCACAGATGAAGCTTCATAACGCTGAATCCCCTACTGCTGCTACCTCCGCGATCATCTAAGGCATCGGAGGATCTTTATTGAGAGATGAAAATTGTAGCAAGAAAACTCTGGTTATCAGATAGCCAGGTGTAGAAAGAGCAAAAGGAAATGAAATCCCGTTTGAATTGTATTATTGAGGGCATTATCTTTGAATGCTGTTTGTCTCAGTGTTCTGTGAAGGAATTGCCTCTCGTTACTTTTAAATAATTCTAGTGGCAGATAGCCTTTTTTGATGAATTCTGACAATAAGTTAATTGTCATATTCATTTTTTCCCTTGTTTCTTTGGAAATAAGTTTTGAGTCTGGTTTCCCATTTTGAATTGGTCATACACAGATACTTGGAAAGGAAATATTGAAGGTAGAAATGTATTTGTTGATATTTTTATATCAAAGTTAATCTAATGAATTAGCCTCTATTTTCATTCCATAAATGAAAGTACATTGATAGTGGCAATGAGAAACCAGATATTGTTGGTTGACATCTGTCATAGTTCTGTACTCAAATCTCCAGTCTTGATGAAGTGATCCACATCCTATAGAAATTTTTTATGGTCATCTGATCCTTTGTTTTGCATCTACAACATTAAGGATGCCAAATGCTCCGTAGTTAAACTGTTTGATTATAAAAGTGCATAGAGAGAAGCCGATAGACAGGACTTTTATTTTATGTTGGTGGAGTTCTATTAGTGGAAAGTTGAAGGTCATTTCATGCTTTGAGGTAACTTGAGTCGTATAGAATCAATTTTTCCGTTTGTAGTACTTATCCATGTACACCACATTTGCCAGGTATAGTGATGAGAGGTTGGGTCTTTTTCGTAGTTTGGTTTACTGTTGGCAATGTGAAGGTTGTTATTTGCAGTGGTGTTTGAGTATGGAATTGCTTCTCTTTGTATTTCCTCTTATTGCATCTTCCTAATAGAGGTTTAGGAGGGAACTACAGCACTGGAAAAGTAGCATTTCTTGATTTAGAGGCATAGCCCTCGTGCATCCTTAGCCTCATATCCTTGTGGGATTGACTCATAAAACCTCATTGGTATTTTCATATATGCAGTCTGTAATCTAAAATAAATTTTGGAAATGAAATTTTAAGTATTCTTGGTACTCAAGTACATGGACTACTTGTGACCTTACTTTGATAGTTTCTTGTACTGGCTTCTCAAGTCTTCTAAGGTCTCTCTTAAAAGCTTCTGAGTTTTGATTTCTAAGATGAGGTTGCTCCACGTTATGCCTTATGTACTTGAAGAAATCCTCTAAGGTTGTCATAACATCATGATCTTTTCTTACATAGAAGGCCTATAGGTTTTAGATCTGGGAAATGTTGCATAATCCTTTGAACTAGGCGTGTGCCAATCTCATGATTGCTTTTGTAGTTAAAGAATTCTTTCCTTGGTTTGGAAATTTCCCTAAAGATCTGATCTATGTTCACGATGACTTACATTAACTTATTTTGGAGGATGGCATCTTTTACATGTTACACTGCATATATGCAGTATGTTTTTGCCACCTTTATTCCAGCTGGGACATCTTTTCTTTATGATACAGTTTCAGATTTTATTGCATTGAGATGCCAAAGAAATTTTTCAATGTGGGATATTGTACTCTCTTGCATGTGATTTCATCAACTTTCCTTCAATGTAATAATGTAAAGATTATATCTAATCTAACAGCAAGTTCGCATCTTGGACAGGTTTGATGAATAGCCCTTTCTTTGCAGAACATATGCAAGAAGTGATTCTTTACTTTTAATAGATATTCTTGTATCGGCATTTTCTGGATTTTGGTAACTCGATGGCCATGTTTCGTAGTCAGGTTTTTTGTATAGTTCACTTCTTTATTTTGGACTTAACTACCAAGAAATATAGATTGTTTGGCCAAACTTCAGTAGATGTAACTGAAGAGCATTAATATACAGTTTGGTACTTTAAAATGAAACTACTTATGTAGTGAAATATTGGAAGCAGATCTTCAATTTTGTGATCAAAGATTTGAGAAGTTACAGTAGGTGTCTGGACCCTTATGTAATTACTGTGCTTTCTTGTATCTTGCAGTGCTGTACTTAATTTTTCTTCCTTGTAACATAGATAAAGTTACAAAATTATTGTATTTACATGCTGAACAAAAACCAATTTAATTGATTTGTCATGATTTCATTGACTTCATAATACCTGGAAGTGTGTTTCTTAAGTTGGTTTTGAAACGTCATTTGGTTATTTGTTGAAGAGAGGTGACTCATATACCCTGGGCATTAGCATTCCTTATTAAAAAACTGAAAGGGAGTTAAAATTCCGATTAATAATGGCAAGCCTACACAAGTGTTTCATACTGTATTCGGCTGATGATGTTTTCCTTACATAGCTCTGATAAGCACTTGGCGATACCATGGTTCTTCTATTCAGGATTTGTTACAAGTCGAGCGTAAGAGGTTCGCATAGGATTCGGTCAAATATTGGCTATGGTTCTCTTTGGAAAATTCTCATGGCTCAAGAGATGGATGCGTGTGACCCATGAAATATTCTGTGTGTCTGTCTGTACATTTTGGTGTTTACGGATTTCGGGCAATTTTTAATGGAAATTGAATAGAAGTATATCCGCAATTACTGCTAATGCGAGAAATGCTTTAAGGTCTTTTGATACCATTTTATTGAAGTGACTTTTACTTGCATTTGACCGAGGATGATATTTTAGATAAAAAATTTTGTATCTCATCTCTTATGAATATAATGTGGCCTTTTTAGCAACCAAAGAAATTTTGAGACAAAGCAGTAAATTTAAAATAAATTTTTAAAAATGTAATTTAAAGTTTTGTTTGAGTTTATTATTTTAAGACAAGCAGCAAATTTAGAATAAATTTTAAAAATGTAATTTGAAGTTTAGTTTGAGTTTATTATAAGATTGTTCAACCAGTGATATTGAAGGTTAGAATGTAAGCAGTAAAATAAGCAGTTTATAATTATGCTATGTGAATCTGTGTAGGAAAATAAATTGCTAAAAAAAAAGAAAAAAAAAAGAGAAAATGAAAACATTCAAGGACCTAGTAACACACTTTTTTAAAGAATGAAAACTGCTTTAATCATTTGTTACTAGGTGGGACCTGGGGTGGGCCTTGGTAGGGTTTTCATTTTCTCTTTTTATAATAAAAAACAATCTTGCTAAGTCTTAGAGACAGTGCTTTCCTGTTCCTTTGGGAAACATGAAGGATTTTAAATATTTCCTTATCCATGTAAAGTCTGTTACTTTCTCATGTAAATATATACCAAATCATGTACTTGTGTTTTCTGTTGACCACCATTTCTAGATTTGCATTTGAACAATCTACAGAAATAATATCACAGGTTAATCCTGGTATTTATTCATTAGAAAACTTCTGTACCAAAAATAATTGGGTCAAAGTAACCTCACTCTGAGAAAGTTTATGATTCTTGAATGCAAAACTTATTTCACTCATTTTTTTATGAGGAACATGACTAAGCCCTTTTTGATGGACACTTGAAACTTACTGACTTGAACTATTTGAGGGTCACTCTAAAACATCATATTCCAGCAAGCCAATTCTACCACCTAACATGGCAATATTAAAGGCCTTGTATTCCAGACCAAAATTAAAGAACTGAACATCTGGAGAAAACAGGTTAGAACAGAGACCTGGGTGAGAGAAAGAGAGAGAGGAGAGACACTGAGGGAAAGAATCATACACACAAGTCAATAAGAAAAGGGGGTAGGGAGGGAGAGAGAGAGAGAGAAGGGGGTTATGAAAAAGAAGTGTCTGGGATCCCATACCTCTCCATCAACTCTTCCTTTTCTTTCCTTTTTCCTCCTCTTTAGGTGGGTGGCCACACTGCACTCCCTGTCCTGTGCAACCCAAGAGATGCTTTTAGGCATTTTAACTTATGCAAGGTATTTGAGATGTTAATAAAATTACCATGTTTATTTCTTTGATTTTTATTGTATCCTCTTGTACATTTTATTTTTTTTTACATTTTGTTCAGTATACATTAAAGACTCTCCCTTGAAAAAATGCCTTTAATGCAAGATGATGTTGCAAAGCTAGCTTGTTCAATATTGCCTACACTACATCAAGCAAATTTAGTTTGAACTTTTTTTATACTCATTTTAGCAACAAGCAGCTTGCACTAAAGGCAATACCTTTCATCAAAGATAGATTTATATTTTTTCACTTTTGACCTTCATTAATTCATACCTTGGTCAACTGGCACAAGTCTCAAATTGAAAATGGACTTTAGTGCTGTAATATTTTCTACTTTACACACAATGGCTGAAAGTACATTATAAGATTATATCTGGTCAGTTAGTCACTGAGGCTAAAGCATAAAAGCTATCAGCAATAAAACATTAGGGAGAACAAGTCACAGGTGGTACAAAACGTGGCTAGGGTGTAAGGAGAGATTTATCACAATAATAAGTCTCTTCCAACGGTGTTCATTTGGTAGGAAATTTAGTGTCAAGTTACAACCCTGGGGTATAAATTAACTGATCTAATGAGTAAAGGTCCAGTGATTAGAAACCATGCTGGAAGGAAAGTGGTAAAAAGTGCAATAGAGCAAAGGTCCAGAGATTGGAAACCAAACTAGTACAAAATTTGCACTAGAGTAAAGGTCCACAGGTTGGAAAACCTAGTTAGAAAGGTGGCAAAAAGTGCACTAGGGGCCGAAGGTCCAGATTGGAACCCTAGCTGCAAGTACAGTAGCAATATGTGCAGTTGAACCACACATAAGGTTAAAAACCCAGCTGGAAGGGAGTGAAAACAGTGCAGTTGCACTATAGCAAAGATTGGAAGCCCAGTTGTAAGGTGGCAAACCCAGTACAATTGGACTAGAGAATAAAGGTCCAAAGGTTGGAAACCATGCTGGAAGAACAATTACAAAAAGTGCAGTTGCAAGGTGGCAAACAACAGGGTAGCAAAAGGCTACCAAGTCCAGGAATCTTTGATAAACTTCTTCAGATTAGAAAAAGCAACCATTATTAGCAGTGTTCAGAGAGGCAGTTTCCTACAGGCCTTGGGAACAAAGAAGCAGCCATGTGCAGAAAAATAAAACCAAGGTACAGATATAACCATACCTTAAAAGATATTTAACAAAGAATTCCATTATTTTGAATGAGTAACCAATTCATCAACCAGTAGAATTTATCTGGCGGTTGATAAGAACCATGTCAAGAAAAAATATTAATGGAAATTGAAATAGAAATAATGAAAAATGCAAAGCAGGTCCAATGGTTACAATAAAGAAAATTACTTTTTGCTTATCAAATGTAATGCCGAGACAATGCAGGCCAATTACTTTCCAAGAGTTCTTTGAAATATACAAGAATTTGAGGAAAAACCAGGAAAGCAACCAAGGTTAATGGTGTTACAACATTCAAAACTGTTGAAACTACAAATGACAACAGGAAACCAATAGTTACAAGTGAAATGACCAAGAGGTGTGGTTGCCGAGGGAAGTATAATCCAAAAGACAGGTTTGTACAGCTAGGAAAAATATAAATTACTTAAAAGGCATGTGAAGACCTAAGAGTTGGAATATATTCCACAATCCTCACCCTCACCTAGGGAGGATAGAAATTCTTCACGATCTAAGAAATGGAACCTAAGTTAGTTCATTAAAGAATGGAGAAGTTACTACAGACAAGATGCTTACTGTCCTGTAAGGGATCTGGGCTAGCTACACCACTAATTGAGCAGCCACCGCAAGAACAAACAAATGCGTGAAGAGGCTTGAGAGTACTCTTGCAGAATTAAGACCGTGAACATGGTCTACAAAATAAACACACTATCCCTAATTGCCCTGCAAGATTCCGAGAAGATAAGGTTAGGGCTAAACTCGACTTTGAGAGTTCCAGTCCTACCTAGAATCTCTCAGCAGTCGAGGTACAGTATATGCTTTACTAATAGACTCCTGAAGTCTGAAAGTGATGGTATTAGAGACAACTTTCGCTATTCTGCCCATGCTAAAACACCACTGCATAACCCTAAAAAGAGCCACAAAAGCCTCTTCTCTCCGTACCACTTCCGACTCTACACAGAGATGGGATAGAGGACTTAAACCTGGAATTATGCCCCATCAGCAAAAGAGTTTTTCCATGTGCTTTGGTACTAGACTAAGGAATTCATACACCTCTTAGAATAAGAGACTAAGGCAGAGATATCCAGTCACTCTCCTAACCAAAGGCAGTTACAAGTCAGAATCTTGACTGAGGTCTTCTCTAAAAAGGCTCGGACAAAGTATTCAAAAACAGCAAGACTGAGGAGAATTCTATCCCCTAACATCAGAAATACCAAGCTAAAGTCTGAGGGTAGCCTTGACTTATGCAACCGAGAGGAGCTTCTCCCAGCCAGGATGAACAGAAACTGCGATGGTGTAGAAATGATCTAACTCCAGAAGAATCTTTTGTGATATCCATCATAGAAAATGCCCCACTTCCCTGGGAGTGAAGGCCATGAGAGTTCGTTTGGGATCTCGACAAAGCAGAGCAGGAAACCATTCCCACGAGACCATCTGGGAGCCACTCGAATCGTGTACTGGTCTAATACCTCGCAACAGATTAGCAAAAGGAACAGGATTTAATGGAGACTGGGTGTAACCATCCAAGTGATCCCATGGATGTTGTAAGGCAACTTTGATGCAGATCATGGGGTTGATAAGGAGGGGAAACCTAGGCCACTTATTATCTAGCTGTAAGGTGAACCAGTGTCGATTTCCGTAGAGCCCTACAACCAGAAGCCTATCTGATACATCTGGATGTAGGGACCACTATGACCATTGGCAACTAAATTGATTCGGCCAGCCCATTCTCCTTGCCAGGAATGTTCCCAACTGACAACACCCTGGCATGTAATGCTGTCCTGAAATGCCTTTGATTTCTCAGCTTTTAGAGCTACACATGGTGGTGGTGTGTCAGCAACTAACTGGATCTCTCCTTAACGTTATTGGAAGGCTTGTAGTGCTATTAACGGTCTTCAATTCCAGGACTTCAAAGTAGTTGCTTCATCCGACCACAAATATGACAACCGTTGTTAAGGTGTGCGGCAACCAGTGACACATCTGCGTACCATTGCATGTCAAGACGCAAAGTAGTGGGCCTCTCATACAAGGGTTCCTCTTTAGCCAAGAGGTAAGATCTACCCATGTCTCCTATTCTCATCAGCATGAAGGATGGCAATCCCCGGTGACGAAGCAGTTTCTTCAAAAAGTACCTGAAGAGATCTCAAGAGTTCCAGTCCTACCTAGAATCTCTCAGCAGTCGAGGTACAGTATATGCTTTACTAATAGACTCCTGAAGTCTGAAAGCGATAGTATTCGAGACACTTTACTCTATTCTGCCCGTGCTAGTGAAGTTACAGACACACCGGGCTTCTTCAGACACCACTGCAGAACCTTAAAAAGAGCAACTAAAGCCTCTTCTCTCCGTACCACTTCAGGCTCTACACAGAGATGGGATAGAGGACTCAAACTTGGAATTATGTCCCATCAGCCAAAGTGTTTTTCCATGTTCTTTGGTACTTGACAAAGGAATTCCTACACCTCTAAGAATAGGAGACTTGGCAGAGATATCAAGTCACTCTCCTAACCTTTTCACCGATTATAAGGCAACAAGGACGGTCTTGCAAGTCAGAATCTTGACTGAGGTCTTCTCTAAAAAGGCTCAGACAAGGTGTTAAAAACAGCAAGACTGAGGAGAGTTCTATCCCCTACCATCAGAAGAACCAAACTCAAGTCTGAGGGTAGCCTTGACTTATGCAACCGAGAGGAGCTTCTCCCAGCCAGGAAGAACCAACTGCGATCTGGTGTAGAAATGATCAAACTTGAGAAGAATCTTTTGTGATATCCATCATAGAAAATGCCCCACTTCCCTGGGAGTGAAGGCCACGAGTTTGTTTGGGATCTCGGCAAGGCAGAGCAGGAAATCATTCCCACGAGACCATCTGGGAGCCACTCGAATCGTGTACTGGTCTAATACCCCACAACAGATTAGCAAAAGGAACAGGATTGAATGGAGACTGGGTGTAACCATTCAAGATGTCCCATGGATGTTGGAAGGCAACTTTTTGATAGATCATGGGGTTGATAAGGAGGGGAAACCTAGGGCACTTATTATCTAGCCGTAAGGTGAACCAGTGTCGATTTCCGTAGAGCCCTACAACCGAAGCCTATCTGAATCCGATACATCTGGATGTAGGGACCACTATGACCATTGGCAACTAAAGTGATTCTGTCAGCCCATTCTCCTTGCCAGGAATGTTCCCAACTGACAACTCCCTGGCATGCAATGTTGTCCTGAAATGCATTTGCTTTCTCAGCTTGTAGAGCTACACGTGGTGGTGTGTCAGCAACTAACTGAATGTCTCCTTAACGTTATTGGAAGGCTTGTAGCACGGCTGATAATTCCAGGACTTAATAGTAGTTGCTTCATCTGACCACAAATATGACAACCCTGTTGTTAAGGTGTGCAGCAACCCGTGACACATCTGCATACCATTGCATGTCAAGATGCGAAGTAGAGTGGGACTCTCATAAAAGGGTTCCTCTTTAGCCAAGAGGTAAGATCTAACCAAGTCTCCTATTCCCATCAGCACGAGGGATGGCAATCGCCGGTGACGAAGCAGATTCTTCAAAAAGTACCTGAAGAGATCTCGTGCAAAGACACTTGCTTTTGAGGTACCGTACCAGCTCCTCAAGTGCAGAACAGTAGCCAAGATTACTGTGTAAATTATCAAATATAACTGTTACCAGGATCACCAAATGTTTTAACCTCAGCTTGGGTAAAAAATTCAACTTTGCCTCAATTATCACAATTGCAATATCATGACGAAAGCGAAAAGTTAACCTTAATTATGTCACTACTGACACATGAAGACCAGGATCACCAAATTGAGGAATACATATTTTAACGTACTGTATTCCATAAAGGGGTCCGTAAATTACTACCCAGAATATCATCTGAACAAACTCCTGAGGAGTAGTACCCAGATTGAAG
Source organism: Palaemon carinicauda (assembly GCF_036898095.1). Taxonomy (NCBI): domain Eukaryota; kingdom Metazoa; phylum Arthropoda; class Malacostraca; order Decapoda; family Palaemonidae; genus Palaemon; species Palaemon carinicauda. The sequence continues at coordinate 69,392 of NW_027169965.1, read as the reverse complement.
CCCAGAGACATGAAAACAGCATATGAAACTGTTACAGAAGGGAAGCATTAATAATGATCTAATGCATAGGTAATAAAAGTATGGATCTTTCAGATTCACCGAAAACACAAAGTCGTCACCCTATGAGATGCATTCGCGGATCCACTCAAAATTCCCTTTTACCTATGCCTGCAAGGCAAGGGCTCTTGGAAGAATGGATGCGTATACTCTTGGCAAAAGAGAAAAGGGGAGGGGAACAATGAGAAGAAGAGGGTAGTAAGCAGCGACACTGGGTGGGGTCGGTGCCGGAAAAACGGAGCTGTAGCATCAGTGGCTATAGAGGCAGTCCAGAACCTAAGGACAGTCACAGTGGGACCGAGGATCGAAGCTGCGACCAAACGTCACAACCCAGGCCACATACATCAGCCCTGTGGGCCTAAAAAAACAGAGCCATAGCAACATTCTGATAGCAAGTGACCCAAGCCTGGCTCTAATGGGGCAGATGAAGATCGTGACCCTCGACCTCTGCATTGGCCCTTGGGAACTAAAGTGTCAATAAGGAGCCCTTCATACAGCTACCAAGACTTTCTCTACTTCTTCATCTAAGAAGTTAATAGTTGGAACCCCAAGTGGAGAAACCACAGGGGTTGCTCCAACAGGAACCATATCACTTAGGAATAATGTCTCGTGGAAGGATAGTCACATTTACAAGGGAACAAAGCCCCAGAACCCCCAAAGCAGAAGTCAAGGTGAAGCACAAGGGAAAGGTGGAGATGGGCAACTTGAAGGAGATGCACAGGTAACCCCATGCAAAACTGTCCTCCCTGCCTGAAGGAGGGAAACCACTGCAGACACCATTGGTAACACTGACAATAGTTAGCCTACTGTACCTGAAAGACTTAAGGGGACCAAAACCTCCTTAGGTTACTCTCATCCTCAGTGGTAGGCAAATGTGGAAGAGCCTCCAACCTCTAAAGGGTTGGGGCGATTGCAGGAGGAAGCGCATATGCCAACAGAACTTGAGAGCTCACAGACATATATCAGAGGGCTCCTTGCTCCTATAACATTCCCTGGGAATTGAGCCAGAGGAGTAAGCAAAGCAGCAGCAAAAGCAGACGCACCTGATAAGCGTGAAGAAAAAGCATAGCTCTTCCTTCCCCTCAAAGCATGCGTCTGCCACCACAAAGAGGTCACAACTAACACTCGACATATGGGATTGACTGCAAACAATTATGCCCCTAGAGCACAAGGTGTGGATCTATAGCAGGTTGTGATAAAAATAACCTGGATGTAAAGTCCACCTTCCCACAATTGAGTGTCTCACTTCACATAATCTGTAGACAGCATTCACTTCCTGAAAAAGAAAAAAGAAAAAAAGTTTGATGTGGCCAGAAACCAATAGTGAAGAGACCTTGACAAGGGGGTGACACTCCTCCCCCCTTGGTCCAACCTGTTGCTTAACTGCTCGTTAATCTATTCAACGGCTGTCCAGCTTCGGGCTGAAGACATACCCCTTATCTGAACGATGGTCTAAATTTGCATAGGAATAAATTCTCATGACTAACTGTCTCCAGATACAATTTATAATACAATACTTATAAATTATAAAACACTAAAAATGTGATTTACCTTAAAATCCCTTCTTCTGCCATTTGATTTTACTCATCATGAAACTCTATTCAACAAGACAAAAATGATAAACGCTTTGAGCCAATGGTAAAAAAAAATTCACTGAGGCTCTACACAAATTATAAATTACCCAACTCTAAGACAACCAATATAAGCCTAATAAACTAGTTTTCTTTGGATGAGTTTTCTACCACAAAAACAATTAAAGAAATTCGAATTGCCATAAAACTGTCAATGAATCTACCTAAGCTTTGACGTTATCGGACCTATTAACTGCACATTCTAATATTACTTCCCCCACTGTAAGCACTATTCTGACCAATGTTCTGTCGAGCTAAGAGAGAAAAGTCATTAATTTAAAAAAGGTCTGAGCTAAAAGAGAAAAGTCATCAGTTTAAAAAAGGTCTGAGCTAAAAGAGAAAAGTCATCAATTTAAAAAAGGTCTGAGCTAAAAGAGAAAAGTCATCAATTTAAAAAAGGTCTGAGCTAAAAGAGAAAAGTCATCAATTTAAAAAAGGTCTGACCTAAAAGAGAAAAGTCATCAATTTAAAAAAGGTCTACAACATCTAATTTGGTAGAAGAAAATCCAGACTAACAAGGAATTCATGTTTGAATTACACCAGGAATTCAGGTTTGAATTACACCAGGAATTCAGGTTTGAATTACACCAGGAATTCAGGTTTGAATTACACCAGGAATTCAGGTTTGAATTACACAAGGAATTCAGGTTTGAATTACACCAGGAATTCAGGTTTGAATTACACCAGGAATTCAGGTTTGAATTACACAAGGAATTCAGGTTTGAATTACACCAGGAATTCAGGTTTGAATTACACCAGGAATTCAGGTTTGATTTACAAGACAGAGAGAAGACAGGGGACAGCCATCAAATCAAGTCAACATAGAAACCCCTAAGTTATAGTCAACGTAGAAACCCCTAAGTTATAGTCAACATAGAAACCCCTAAGTTATAGTCAACATAGAAACCCCTAAGTTATAGTCAACGTAGAAACCCCTACGTTATAGTCAACATAGAAACCCCTAAGTTATAGTCAACATAGAAACCCGTAAGTTATAGTCAACATAGAAACCCCTAAGTTATAGTCAACATAGAAACCGCTAAGTTATAGTCAACATAGAAACCCCTAAGTTATAGTCAACATAGAAACCCCTAAGTTATAGTCAACATAGAAACGTTTATATATGTAGTGAAGAGTTGTCTATAGACAAAGTTTGAAGTGTTATACAAGATGTTCATATATAGAACATGGCAGGAAGAATCGATTACATATATTCCCAATGAATATGTCGACCCAAGAAAAAGAAATTCTTAAAGTTGACTTGAAAATTGGAAAAAGCACAGGATAAAACAAGTCTTATATCATTATTACTAGATAAGCTACAACCCTAGTGGGAAAAGCAATACGCTATAAGCCCAAGGGTTCCAACAGGGAAATATAGCCCAGAAAGTTAAGAAAACAAGGAAATAAACAAACTACAAGTAATGAACAGTTAAAATATTTTCAAGAACTAACATTATAATGGATATTTCATATATAAATTATAAAAAATAAAACATGAGAAATATAGAATACTGTGCCTTGAGTGGCCCTTCAAGCAAGACCTAAAAAAGAAGGGAGTTAGTAATTTAAATAAAGTCTGCAACATCCACTTCAGCAAAAGATTGAATAAGGACTATACAGTATTCCAGAAATGCCTAAAAATTTGTAGAAAACCAATAGATATGGAAATAACCATAGGCAGACCTGTAAGAAGGCCCAGGAAATTAGGGACAAAAGACATACCAGTAGGTATGAACTACAGGGCAAAAATAAGACAGTGGACAACTATCATATGAAAAGTAACTCCACAAGAATTTGTAGCCAATGTAAAAATGCTTTTAACTATAGTGAAGAATTATATCTAATAAAAAAAGTTTGAAAATATGATTATAAAATTCATAAACAATGTGTCAGGAAGGCCAGCTTACAGAAATTACTGATGAATATGTCGACCCAAGATAAAAAATAAATTCTTGAACAAAGTTGACGACCTTCCACTTGATGTCAAGAATAGCAAAAATGTGACAGCTTTCAAGAAAAACCTGAAGACTTATCTCTTTGGAAAGTGTTATAATAGTGACCTGAAAACTATTAAGCCTGAATACAAATGCTAGCGAAATAACTAATAAGATACAGAGCAAAATATTAACTGGAAAGAAATTATTTTCACACACCAAGGCCCGCCTGAACAGACTTTAGTGTCTGATGAAGGGCGAGAGAAATAAACCCGTAAAAGTAAAAAGTAAAAGTAACAAGACCCATTTTAATAAGTTACAAGTTCCAAACAATCACAGTACAGTAGAAAATGGAAATGAAAGCCATAAAAGAACAAAATAAAACAGTGAGGAACATACCTAATACTAATCTTGCAAAGATTAAACCTAGATGGAAAAGACAGACTCGTTTTCAACATACTTGAGACAACATTCATAACAATCTGACATCATGGATAGAAATAAAGAGGAATGCACCAAGGACGTGTTTTGTTTCCAGACATATTTGCAATAAGGACAGAAATAGAGAGAGGAATGCACCAGGGATGTGTTTTGTCTCCAGACCTATTTGCAATGAGGAGAGAAATAAGAGAGAGGAATGCACCAGGGACGTGTTTTCTCCCAAGACCTATTTGCAATGATAGAAATAGAGAGAGGAATGCACCAGGGATGTGTTTTGTCTCCAGACCTATTTGCAATGAGGAGAGAAATAGAGAGGAATGCACCAGGGATATGTTTTGTCCCAAGACCTATTTGCAATGATAGAAATAGAGAGAGGAATGCACCAGGGATGTGTTTTCTCCCAAGACCTATTTGCAATGATAGAAATAGAGAGAGGAATGCACCAGGGATGTGTTTTGTCTCCAGACCTATTTGCAATGAGAGAAATAGAGAGGAATGCACCAGGGATATGTTTTGTCCCAAGACCTATTTGCAATGATAGAAATAGAGAGAGGAATGCACCAGGGATGTGTATGGTCCCCAGACCTATTTGCAATGATAGAAATAGAGAGAGGAATGCACCAGGGATGTGTATGGTCCCCAGACCTATTTGCAATGATAGAAATAGAGAGAGGAATGCACCAGGAATGCGTTTTGTCTCCAAACCTATTTGCAATGAGGAGAGAAATAGAGAGAGGAATGCACCAGGGATGTGTCTTGTCCCAAGACCTATTTGCAATGATAGAAATAGAGAGAGGAATGCACCAGGGATGTGTATGGTCCCCAGACCTATTTGCAATGATAGAAATAGAGAGAGGAATGCACCAGGGATGTGTATGGTCCCCAGACCTATTTGCAATGATAGAAATAGAGAGAGGAATGCACCAGGGATGTGTATGGTCCCCAGACCTATTTGCAATGATAGAAATAGAGAGAGGAATGCACCAGGGATGTGTATGGTCCCCAGACCTATTTGCAATGATAGAAATAGAGAGAGGAATGCACCAGGAATGCGTTTTGTCTCCAAACCTATTTGCAATGAGGAGAGAAATAGAGAGAGGAATGCACCAGGGATGTGTCTTGTCCCAAGACCTATTTGCAATGATAGAAATAGAGAGAGGAATGCACCAGGAATGCGTTTTGTCTCCAAACCTATTTGCAATGAGGACAGAAAGAGAGAGAGGAATGCACCAAGGCTGTGTTTTGTCTCCAAACCTATTTGCAATACATGGGGAAAATACCTTGAGAAACATAATAGATACGGTATCAGTATTGGAGGAGTCAATATGAATAACATCATGTATATGACAGTGACCATTGCTGACACTGCCAAAAAGTTACAACAATCAAACAACTTTGTTTACCTGGGTAGTATGGTGACTCAAGATAGAGAAAAAATGAGAAACAGAGAATCCTGAGAGACAAAAATGCATTTCAAATTATAAAAAATCTGCCGACATATAATAGAGTTGGTGCACAAACAAAAATTAGGGCTTTAAGAACGTGTGTGGTCCACCCTTATGGATGGGTCGGAAAGCTGGACAATAATGACAATTGAGAAACAAGCTAAATGCGGCAGAGATATTTTACAAGAGTATGCTCAGAATGCCTTGGATGGACAAAGTAACAAATGAAAACATAATGGCAAGTTTTGGAGTGCAGAGAGCAATGGCAAAAGAAATAGGAGAGACCAAACAGTGTTTTGCTGGGCTATTCATATGGAGAGAAAATTGAGCACCAATGTCTCACTGGGAGGATAGAGGGGAAAGCAGAGAATAAAGTACATGGACAGTATTGTGTTGGTCTTAGAGGGTAATTATACAAACAAATGAAGTGATACAAATGGCTTAGAGGCAGGGAGAGGTTGAGGTGGAGGCAACTGACCTCACCGTCCAGGACATGGCACTTCCGTAAGTATTGTAATGGATGGAAATAAGGTCATAAATGATCAAAACAATTGAGAACGAATGCATCTATAAAAGTTAACAATGATAATGTTAAATTTGTAGAAGTATTCAGGTGAAAGAATGCCAGGAAAACAAAGAGAAGAGTTCAATGGCTTGTCAGAGACCGAATCTATTACAAACAGACAAAATGATTAATAATTTTCTCTTTAGTTTGATAGAACATTGGACAAAACTTTACTAAACATCTAAGTTATCAATAATCCAAGAAATTTTGACTTCCTTCAATGACTTAACTCTTGTCACATCTGTTAAATTTAACATAAAGGTTTGGAATCTAGTCTCCATTTCACATTTTAAAATAATCTAAAATGGGATTTTAGCAGAAATATTCAATACAAAAAAAAAAATCTATTTACTCCACTTAAGACAATTCTAACACAATATATTACTCATATTTAAAGGCAATCCTATTTCAATTCCTCTACAGGGGCAATCCTATTAAAACATATTACTCCCCTACTGAGTAAATCTATTCACAGCTTTCAACATTGACCCAAGATATAATTCATGAATAAACCTATAATGGTTCTGGCCCCATACCTCCAAGTCAATAGTCTTTTCCCAATGATTTAGAAGACAAGTTACATAATGTTTGAAATTACTGTCTACATACTCCTCAACCTGAAAATTAATTGATATACCTTCCATATATATTTATTTATGATAGAACAAGTTGAGTATAACCTGGCTGTTATTAGTAATATAACAAATTGCTTGTTAAAAGTACAGCAGTTTTATAAATTTGTTGTTATATTGGGTTGGTGATCATTTACCAAGGAGCAGTTAACATTTACCTCTGGCTACGTAAATACTCATCTTACTAGTCTGTATATAGATACTGGATCAAAAGGATTATTGTAGCTTCGGTTGAAGACAAATAAAGAAGGTTTAAGGACATATATCACCGAACCAAATCTCATAAGTCATAATAGATAATAACCAAAATTCTTTCACTCACATTAAGTTTCATGATTATTTTAATGGCAGTAAAAATGTAAAAACAACAAAATCCTTCACTGCAAAGGTTATAAAGATAACACCAAGCTTTTATTTATATCATAAACATTTAGATTATGTCCAAGGCCGAGGGATGAGGGCGAACTAGTAGGTGCACCTGCTCCAAAGAGGCTTTAACCCTTGTAAAGTTCTTGTATTATATGTTCCACTGGCGAAAAATTTTACAGGGCAGCAAGCATACCTGAAAGATAAAAGAAGATAATCAGATCGCTGTATTATAAAGTTGATGTACACATTATTTGCCAGAGAAAAGTAAAAATAAAAAAGTTCTGTTGATATTGAAGAACTTACACATCATGAATGGTAAACCTAACCTAACCTAACCTCCTTGACATAAGTCTTCAAAAGACCAAACAATCATATCTTTATGCTATAGAGATATTTTTCGTTAAGGAAAGGTGGACGCCAGAGAAATATCAAGCTAAAAAAGCAAACAGCTGGGTACAAAGATGTCTAATGATAAGGTTCACATTAATTACCATAGAAGTTTTGGTGATATATAAGATTTTAAACAATATGAAACGGAAAAGACTTCCTTGACACAGTCCAAGCAATCACATCTCTAGGCTATTAAGAATTTACTTAAACGTAAGGTGGACACCATTGGAATAAACAGTTAAAAAAGGGGAACAGCTGGGCACAAAAACATCAAATAAAGTTCAAAGATGCAAGAGAGGATTGTACTGCAACCTGCATTCGGTAGCCTCAAGAAATCACTGGATTGAAATATTTTCTAGTACAGCAGTATCTCCTTCCTGGATACACACTTCTACTCTAGGTATTCTTTTTCTTTCCCAATACCATCCCGACATTAAGGGGTTGAATGCCTGATACGCCCTCTCCAATGCCTTCAACCAAAGGCATCCTTTTCCACCATACCTCTTCTTTCCATATCACCCTCTACCTTACCTCTCGCTGTCTAATTTTCTACCTCCCGCTCGATCTCCTCCCCTAAAAGGTTCCTCCTAAGGCCTCCTAACTCCCTCTCCACCATCCATCCTCGACACCATCTCAGTCGGGACACTGATCACCTCGGTGATCTTCACTACACCTGCCATTTTTACTTCATCATTTTACAATCTATCAAGCAGAGATATTTCCATTATCCACCTCAGCATTTTCATCTCTCTCTCAAGCTTTACTATTTTCATCTTTGAGAGTCTTAAGAGCCCACATTTCCAATCCATACATTAACACTGGTCTTACTACTGTGCTATAGAATACAATTTTGATAATCAAAATACTTCATAAATATAATAGCTAACAAGCATGCTCTAATTTCCTGTCAATAAAAGATAGTATGCAGGTCATAGTTATAAAATACAAGTTAGATTTAGGAAAACTTTGGGTGGATATTTTTAAGCCATAAATGCACTGAATGTTGGATAACCATTTGTTAATGAAAATAATTTACATGCAACGAGAGAGAGAGAGAGAGAGAGAGAGAGAGAGAGAGAGAGAGATAAATGCAGTGAATGTTGGATAACCATTTGAAAATGAAAATAATTAATAATTTACATGCAACTATATTGAGAGAGAGAGAGAGAGAGAGAGAGAGAGAGAGAGAGAGATAAATGCAGTGAATGTTGGATAACCATTTGTTAATGAAAATAATTTACATGCAACTATGTGAGAGAGAGAGAGAGAGAGAGAGAGAGAGAGAGAGAGAGAGAGACTCCTGTACCTTTGAAAATCGAGTAAAATATGGAGAGCAGGCTGCTAAAACACATCGGTGGGCCTGAAACTGAAGTCCTGCTACATGAAGAATGACATCACAACGGCGAACCAGTTCCCGTTGGCTTTTTAATTTCTCATGGCATTATCAGGGAGTAGTGTCACAGTCATTGCTGTTTCTATAGTATATTTAACATCTGAAAATATAAAATTCAACCTATAGTGTTGGGTTCAGGAAAGTTACACGAACAAAATATCAGTCAAGGCCAGCTGAAAACATGATGAAAAATTTAGGCACTGAAAAAATAATCTTGTATAAGAATTACCTAAGATTCATGCTCTAGCCTTTCTATTACCATTATCATTATTGTTATTACTATCCAAGCTACAACCCCAATTGAAAAGCAAGATGCTATAAGCCCAGGGGCTCCAATAGGGAAAAATAGCCCAGTGAGGAAAGGAAATAAGGAAATAAATAACCGAAGAGAACAAATTAACAATAAATCATTCTAGAAAAAGTAATGTCAAAAGAGATATGTCATATATAAACTATTAACAACGTCAAAAACAAATATGTCATATATAAACTATAAAAAGACTCATGTCCGCCTGGTCAACAAAAAGGCATTTGCTCCAACTTTGAACTTTTGAAGTTCTACTGATTCAACAACTGACTAAAATAAAATATACCTGTATAAGAACATTTTTTTCCATGACGTATGTAACACCACTTCTTTCTGTGGGATACAGGAGCTGGTAAATGAAGGAGATATCTTCCAGGAAGTAGTTTTCCGATGCCTCTTCTGCTTATTTGTCCACTGCCTCATTTGCGGACACACCCACATGACCTGGAACCCAGTAAAACTTAAACTTCCTTGCCTGCAGAAGGACAAATATACAGCCACTCTAAAAAGTTTAAAATTAAAGGGTTCGTAGGATTTAAAAACTGTCAATGCCTGCAACACACTACTTCCATCACTAAAAATGGTAAAATTTTCATCTTTCATTAATGCTACTTTTTTCAGTAAAACTTAAAACTTCCTTGCCTGAAGAACAACAAATATACAGCCACTCTAATAAGTTTTAAAACTAAAGGGTTCATAGGATTTAAAAACTGTCAATGCCTGCAACACATTACCTGCATCACTAAAAATGGTAAAATTTCCCTCTCATTAATGCTACTTTTTTCAGTAAAACATAAAACTTCCTTGCCTGCAGACCGACAAATATACAGCCACTCTTAAAAATTTAAAACTAAAGGGTTCATAGGATTTAAAAACTGTCAATGCCTGCAACACACTACTTGCATCACTAAAAATGGTAAAATTTCCCTCTTTCTTTAATGTTACTTTTTTCAAGAACAGTCAGGATACCATACAGCTCTGCTGTTAACCCTTTTACCCCCAAAGGGACGTACTGGTACGTTTCACATAAGACATCCCTTTACCCCCATGGACGTACCGGTACGTCCTTGCAAAAAAATGCTATACAAAATTTTTTTTTTCATGTTTTTGATAATTTTTTGAAAAAATTCAGGCATTTTCCAAGAGAATGAGACCAACCTGACCTCTCTATGACAAAAATTAAGGCTGTTAGAGCAATTAAAAAAAAATATACTGCAAAATGTGCTGGGAAAAAAATAACCCCTTGGGGGTTAAGGGTTGGAAATTTCCAAATAGCCTGGGGGTTAAAGGGATAAGATAAAGGATGCTAAAGGGAGTGTACATTTATAGCTCAAATGACAAAATTGGAAGAAGTAATTTGAATTATTTCTAGCAATACATACCTGGAGGTCTTTACTGTGGAGGCTCACCTCTAGGAAGGTGGAAGACAAAAACCAACTGGCTGGCATCTGTCCCGGGACGGCCTGTTTTGTGGTACCTTGAGGGATCCTGCACCGTGATATAGAGAGAGAGAGAGAGAGAGAGAGAGAGAGAGAGAGAGAGAGAGAGAGAGAGAGAGAGAGAGAGAGAGAGAGAGAGAGATCAATTTCATCAATAATTCTATTTTCCATTCCAAAGGTAAGGCTATGAGAGTTTTATTTTAAGACATCTTATAAATACCAAATACAAAGGGAGTTACTTTAACATCCCACTACTAACACATACCATATCAGGTCAACAAATGCATAATGACTGTAAACTAAGGTTAATTAAACAACGCAACAAATAAAAGGAATTACAGGTCCTTAACTTACAAATCTAATTGGTTCTAAAAAACTGTTTAGGTCGAATTGTTTGCTAGTTGAATTTTGTTAAATTTTGGTCTAGGGTAGGTTTAACCTGACTTACAGGCCTAAAATTTCCTGATACAAAACTCAAAAAATAGTAAAGTTTCATAGGAAATATTTTAACCATACAAACCGGAGACCTTTAATAAGAGTATGACATTGGCACAGCTGGAAATGGGCATTAAGCGTTCAATGAGGTAAACACACCAGGGTATCAGGTGCGCTGCCCACCTGATAGGTAGCACTACTTTCACTTTGACCTTTAACCTGGGACTTAACCCTTTTACCCCTTGGCTATTTGGAAATTTCCAACCCTTAACCCACAAGGGGTTATGTTTATCCCAGCACATTTTGCAGCATATTTTTTTTAAATTGCTCTAACAGGCTTAATTTTTGTCTTAGAGAGGTCAGGTTGGTCTTATTCTCTTGGAAAATGCCTGAATTTTCTCAAAGAATTATCAAAAATATGAAAAAAAAAATTTATAGCATTTTTTTGCAAGGACGTACCGGTACGTCCATGGGGATAAAGGGATGGCTTTTGTGAAACGTACCAGTACGTCCTTTGGGGGTAAAAGGGTTAAAGAATGGAATAAATACATAAGGCTGGGAGGAACGTAGAGAGTAGAGGTCCCCTTTTTTGTTTTTTTTCATTTGTTGATGTCGGCTACCCGCCAATATTGGGGGAAGTGCTTTGGTAGATGAATATATAAAAATCATTGAAGTTTCCACTTAAGCTTATGCAATATATAATGCCAAAAGAATAAAAGAAGTTATTATTATTATTATTACTAGCCAAGCTATAACCCTAGTTGGAAAAGCATGATGCTTTAAGCCTAAAGGTTCCAACAGGGAAAAAATAGCACAATACAGAAAGGAAAAGGGAAATGAACTCCAAGAGAAGAAATATCAATCAAAATAAAACATTTTAGGATATATAATGCCAAAAGAATAAAAGAAGTTATTATTATTATTACTAGCCAAGCTACAACCCTAGTTGGAAAAGCATGATGCTATAAGCCCAAGGGCTCCAACAGGGAAAAAATAGCCCAGTACAGAAAGGAAAAAGGAAACGAGCTCCAAGAAAAGAAATAGCAATCAAAATAAAGTTTCAAGATAATTAACAACATTAAATTATATCTATCATATATAAACTATAACAACTTCATAAAAAAAGTGGAAGAGAAACCACATAGAAAGAACATGCTCGTTAAAGGAGACTTATCCTAAGTCGAGTGGAAATCCCTGCATGACCAATCTGACTGCTTTACTGACCCAAGATATGTCAATGTACTTTGGTCCTGAAGAGAAGTGAAAGTCATGATGCCTGTTCAACATCCTAACTAAAGATGTTAGGCTAGGCCTCCCTTAGGGATTATCATTATTATTATTATTATTATTATTACCTGCTAAGCTACAACCCTAGTTGGAAAAGCAAGATACTATAAGCCCAAGGGCTCAAACATGGAAAAATACCCCAGTAAGGAAAAGAAATAAGGGAGAAATCAACTAAAAAAAGTAATGAACAATTGAAATAAAATATACTGTATTAAAATCAGGAACAGCATTAAAATAAATCTTTCTTATATAAACTATAAAAGGAAACTTGTCAGCTTGTTCAACATAAAAATGCTGCAAGTTTGAACTTTTAAAACTTCCACCAATTCAACTACCTGATTAGAAATATCATTCCAAAGCTGGAATAAAACTTCTCCAATATTGTGTAATAGTGGAAAGCCTAATGAGAATCTAAATTGGTTTTTTCCCAAAGTGGGCAGTAGATTGACATTGTGGGCGGTGAGACATAAGCTGTGTCTGGGTACCATAGTCGCAATAAGAGCCTTTAAGAAATAACTAGTTTATTTTTTCCTTTGTTTTTGCATAATATTATGTCAAAACATGTACGTTTACAGAATACAATTGTCATTAGAATTATAAGCGAATGCATTGCTCTGCTAAGTAGTTCAAAGTGTATCAAGGGGGGAGGGGTCTCTAAGAGTTCATCTGGAAACCAGGGGGAAACCACCCTGAAAAAGTTTGGGAACCACTGATTTCAGTCCTATAGGACTGAGTGACTGAATGTACATACATACATATACAAAGGCCCTTCCCCCAATTTTGGGGGGTAGCCGACATCAAACAAATGAAACAGAAAAGGGGACCTCTACTCTCTACGTTCCTCCCAGCCTAACAAGGGACTCAACTGAGTTCGGCTGGTACTGCTAGGGGTGCCACAGCCCACCCTCCCCCGTTATCCACCACAGATGAAGCTTCATGACACCGATTCCCCTACTGCTGTACCTTTGCGGTCATCCAAGGCACCGGAGGAAGCAGCAGGGCCTACCGGAATGTAGTAGCATCATATGATTAATGAGAATGCATAAATTTTCTCCATACTTCCCCTCGTAAAGTTTCAGCCCACGATAGACTGTTGTGAGAATGGTTTAACGAGTGCTTAAACTATTGATAGGGCGCAGATGAGAAGCCAGGCCCTCTCACCAGTCTGAAAGCTTTACTTATGACCTTTCGGTCAAGTACTGGGGGGAAGAGTTAGGTTATAAGACTTAGGTTTGTATAGCTGAATAATTTCTATCAATAGGGAGACTCACTGCACCGGGTTGGTAGTCCCCCTAGAACTGAACTGGTTGGTTCTTCTTCCCTGGATGTGTCCAACCCCTTGGTTCCATATGGGAGCAAAACAGTGATTCCAGGAAGCTCGTATTTCTCTTTCGTAGGGATGAAAAGACTGATAGAACCTGTCTTGTACATAGAGACATGTATTGGCCAAATGAAAAAACCTTTAAATGGGAGATGTCAGTTTTGAATAATTTACCTGTATGATGATTATGGGTTTGTATAGATTCCACCATCCCTCGTTTAGGAAGAAGGCGGAAGATACCTCTTTAAAGATAAAAGAATGGAGCTCTGATGTGTAACACAGCCTTTATTAATCCTACTGTCAATAGTCCAACAAAGCAAATTTACCCCTTACTTTATCAGTACCTGGACTTTCAGACAAGGATATTAAAACAAACAATCCTTAAAACAAGAAATGTTAATACCTGTATTAATCTACAACAATAACAACAAATGTAGCTGTTTCTAGTCCACTGCAAGACATTGGGTTGGAGAAGGTCTCGAACCTGGGGTCATAACCTACGGAATGGGACTTCTTTGGAGCCGCCTTTTGGCTTTAGCTGTTTGGAGACAGCTATTTGGCACCAAACTGGTTTACCGACGTCCTTTTTGAGATAGCGACATCCTTCCTGAGGCCAGGCTATTTTGGCACTTGAGATGAAATGGAATGCTGTATCTTTTTTTCTGAATGTGATGGATTTCAATATGAGGCAACATAGAAACCTAATCATGCTATTGCAGAATTTGTAAAAGCATATAACATGGTTAAGAAGATGAAAGAATAATTTTGGGAAGGTGAAGCTGGTTAGCTTTTTTATCACAAATCCGTGTGTGGTATGCAGAGGGAATATCTAACTCTTTTACCCCCGGGCTATTTGGAAATTTCCAACCCTTAACCCCGAGGGGGTTATTTTTTTCCCAGCACATTTTGCAGTATATTTTTTTTTAAATAGCTCTAACAGCCTTAATTTTTGTCATAGAGAGGTCAGGTTGGTCTCATTCTCTTGGAAAATGCCTGAATTTTCTCAATAAATTATCAAAAATATGAAAAAATAAATTTTTATAGCACTTTTTTGCAAGGACGTACCGGTACGTCCATGGGGGTAAAGGGATGGCTCTTGTGAAACGTACCAGTACGTCCTTTGGGGGTAAAAGGGTTAAAATGTTTTCATTGTCTTATGGCAGGACACGGTGTTTTCCTGTGTTGTATGCCCTATTATCGAATAAGCACAGAACATACTTTAGAATGTTCTGGATGATAAATGATTATCAGATTTACAGCCTAAAGAATTATACTGGGATCATCAACAAACTGCTTTTTTGCCATTAGTCATGTTGAAAGGATGCTTCTTCCATTTAGGCCATAATGTACACAAGTAATTGAAATATCTTGGGCTCTATATTATTATCATTATTACTTGCTAAGCTACAACCCTAGTTAGAAAAGCAGGATGCCCAGGGGCTCCGACTGGGAAAATAGCCCAGTGAGGAAAGGAAACAAGGAAAAAATAAATATAAACTATATAAACTTTAACAAAACAACTGGAAGGGAAATTAGATAGTGTGCCCAAGTGTACTTTCAAGCAAGAGAACTCTAACCCAAGACAGTGGAAGACCATGGTACAGAGGCTATGGCACTACCCAAGACTAGAGAACAGTGGTTTAATTTTGGAGTGTCCTTCTAGAAGAAATGCTTACCATAGCTAAAGTCTCTTCTACCCTTACAAAGAGGAAAGTAGCCACTGAACAATTACAGTGCAGTAGTTAACCCCTTGGGCAAAGAAGAAGTGTTTGGTAATCCCAGTGTTGTCAGGTGTACGAGGACAGAGGAGAATCTGTAAAGAATAGGCCAGACTATTCGGTGTGTGTGGGCAAAGGGAAAGTGAATCGTAACCAGTGAGAAGGACCAAATGTAGTACTGTCTGGCCAGTCTAAGGACCCCATAACTCGCTAGCGGTAGTATCTCAACGGGTGGCTGGTGCCCTGGCCAACCTACTACCTAGAAGGAATTCAATAATGATCCCATCTTTAACTTGAAATACAAATTATAGTAGCATTAACCTATGTACCGGAGTCAGGGTGTTCCGAAGACTCAATGAATCCCTCGAAGCCATTTGATGCGCAAACTTACTAACTACATCCCTTCTCTTAGGGATGCAGTTACCCCAGAGGAAAACACATATATGCCATACACTTCAGCAGTAAATATGGAAGCGGTCAGAGGAAGTGCACCTCTACAATTAAAACCATTACTATGTACTCCAAATCCAACGCCAGCATCAGATTTGGAGCCATCAGTATAGATAAAAGTTGATCCCCTATGTTCTTTAACATGTTCATTAAAAAAAGACCTGGTTTCTAGGTCTGACATATTCTTTTTATCTCCAATAAAATATTTACAAAAAGATATCTCTGGTAACTTCCATGGAGGCGTTGATGATACCTTGAATAGAAGTACATTATTTCTAATTATATCAGGAATTCTAGTACTTTAGCCTGATTGCACAAGTTCTTTGTGCTGTTTTTGTACGAGTGATCCAACCATGAGAATGCCTACAAGGGGTAATATGGAAGCCGTTCTAAAGTTTACATCTCTGGTGCTGACAAAACCACCAATTACAGAGTTTCTCACTCTTGAAACAAGGGGTCAAGGACGCCATACCAGGACCCAGAGGCAGCGGATTAGGATATATCCCTTCTGGGACGTAGAACTTTCTCTATGTAGAAAGGACTGGTGGAATTAACTTTGACGACCTCTCAACTTTAAGGGAGTCCTTCAGGTGGAATTAACTTTGACAACCTCTCAACTTTAAAGAGTCCTTCAGAGCCGAGACCGTCTGTTAAACCTTATGAATGGTGTCCTAACCCTGTCAGGACCAGAGCAGTTCCAGCCTATGTTCAGGGAAGAACCCACCAATGGATGTCTTCTCTCTATGGAAGGTAACAGAGGGACCTCTCCATATTTATTCAAACTTCGGATTACTCCAAGAACCAGCAGAAAGGACGACTCCTCACCAGGCTCTGCTGTTGGAACTTCCAAAGGATCTACGCCAGCAGGATCTGAGCAACCTACCTCTACAGTGGCGGAAGACGGACCCTAAAACATTACGCCAGATCCTAAATCATAATTGGAGAGGGAGAATTAGCGAGGTCTACCCTAGCCATTTTACTTGGCAGAGGAACAGAAGCATCTTCCTGCTTGACTACTGGATGACAATTCTTACACCACTGAAGAATGTCTTTCCACTGTCTTCCCAACTCTAGTGCAGGAATGGGGGAAAGTCTGATCATGCGGGAACAACTCCACAGGCGAAGCAGGGTCAGGATATCATTTAGCAAGAGGCTGTGGTGGCTTAACATCGTCCTCATTTGAGGTCGAGTCAGGAATAAGGACCAAATGGTACTCCTCTAAGTCACTCACTCTTACATGTCGTAACAAAAGGATCTAGAAAACTTGCATTATAAGCAGATGGAATCAAAGGAGTATGAGATCTGATTGGCACCAAAAGATGATCCTGCGGAATCACCTTAGGAAATGGAGAGAAAGTTTCAGGACATCCCTTCTATCCACATGCAGCCGAGGCAGCCACATTCCATGTTCATAGGAACTGGAACATTTCCGCTTCTCTTAGAAGTTGATCTAGGATTGATTGATTGATTCAAAGTTTTCAGGTATCCTGACATCTAAGGTCATTGACACCGATATCATTTAGTTTATATATATAAAAAAATAAAAGAATAATCAATTAAAACCATATAAGATTAATGTCATAAAAGTTAAATAGTTTTCAGCTGAAATAAATCTAAAAATGCCACTTGCATAGTACGACATGTCCAAGAATCTTGGTAAGGATGAACCTGCCATCCTCACCTTGAGTCTCAAACATATATATATTCCTTAAGTTATTATAATTGGGGCATTCGGTCAACAAATGCCTTACTGTTAGAGGTACCAAACAGTCGTCACAATTTGGTTGGTATTGGCCCTTCAGCAGAAACTCGTGTGTCAACCGAGTGTGACCAATACGGAGACGACAAGGAGACGTCTCCCATTTTCATGAATCATATTATACCTCCAAGGAGATATGACATTTGTTACCTCTCGCATTTTATTCCCATCTAGGCTATCCCATTGCTGTTGCCATTTATTGAAAACCAATTTCTTGATGTCAGGTAAGAAATCATTACAGGGAATGGAATACCTTCTTGGCAGCAACTCGGATGCAGCCTTCTTAGCCAGTGAATCTGCCTTCTCATTCACAGTAACACCTACATGTGCTGGAACCCAACAAAATCTAACCATTAAACCTCTCCATCCAATAATAAAAAGCCATTCTAAAATCTTTAAAACTAGAGGGTTGCTAGAATTAAAAACTTCTAGAGCTTGAAGGACACTCCTTGCATCACTAAAAATTGTAAAATTACCCTCCTTCTCCAACGCTATTTTCTCAATAGCGGTTAATATGCCATACAGTTCGGCAGTAAATATGGAAGCGGTTAGAGGAAGTGCACCTCTACAATTAAAACCATTACTATGTACTCCAAATCCAACGCCAGCATCAGATTTGGAGCCATCAGTATAGATAAAAGTTGATCCTCTATGTTCTTTAACATGTTCATTAAAAAGAGACCTGGCTTCTAGGTCTGACATATTCTTCTTATCTCCTATAAAATATTTACAAAAAGATATCTGGTAATTTCCATGAAGGCATTGATGATACCTTGAATGGAAGTACCTTACTTCTAATTATATCCAGACTGTTTAATAATTGTTTCACCCGAAAGCCATAAGGTTGAGGAGATTTGGGGTGCATTTCAAAGTATGTTGGGTGCCTTACAAGGCTTGCAGTCTGGAAGGCTAGAGAGTTAGGGAGTCTTTGCAATCTAAACCAATACCGAAGAATAGAAGACATCCGGTAAAGGTCCAGAGGCAACTCTCCAGCATCAACAAGGAGACTTGGGATAGGCGAGGTTTTAAAAGCTCCTGTAGACAATCTAATACCTGCATGATGTATCGAGTCTAATATTTTTAACTGGCTTGGGGTGGCTGAAGAGTATATTTCACATCCATAACTAATTTTGGAAAAAATCAAGGACTTGTATAATTTTAAAATAATATTGCGGTCTGCCCCCAGGATGTATGGGACAATACTTTTAAGATATTCAGAGCTTCAAGACATTTAGCTTTTAATGCTTTCAAGGGAGACACCCATGTAAGCCTACTATCAGATATCAAACCTAAAAATTTAGCTTCACTTACACAAGGGATTCGTTGACCTTTAATGTATATATCCGGGTCTGGATGTGCTCCCCGGATACGACAGAAATGGACAATTGTAGTTTTACTTGTCGAGAACTTAAATCCATTCATATCGGCCCAATGGATAATTTTATCAATAGAGAGTTGGATTTTTCTCTCAACCATTGCCATTCTAGTGCCAGCTAATGATATTGAGAGATCATCCACAAATAATGTTGAGAGAACATCCTGGGGAATGACTGAGGATATCCCATTAATTGCTAGTGCAAATAGGGTTACACTCAGCACACTACCCTGAGGAACTCCTTCTTCCTGGCACTAACTCTCTGATAGAGCTTCCCCAACTCTCACTTGATAAACTCTATGTGTAAGAAATGCCTGAATAAATAGTGGCAGCTCTCCTCTCAATCCCAATTCATGAATGGTTTTAAGAATACCATATCTCCATGTGGTATCATATGCCTTTTCAAGGTCAAAAAATACTGTAACATGGTGCTGTTTGGAAGCAAAGGCTTCACAAATAGAAGACTCAAGTCGTATCAACACATCAGTCGTTGAGTGCATTTTTCGGAATCCACATTGAATCGGTGATAAAATACCCTTCTTTTCAAGTACCACATCAACCTAACATTGACCATCTTCTCCATGATTTTACATAAACACGAAGTCAATGCAATTGGCCTATAATTTGCTGCTAAAAGCTTGTCCTTACCGGGTTTTAAGAAGGCTAGAATAATCTCTAGTTCCCAAACACTTGGGTAACTATGATCATGCCATATTCTATTAATAATGCTTAAAATAAATAGCTTTGTATTAAAATGTACATGTTTAATCATTGCATATGGAATTATATCGGGTCCAGGGGCTGTATCGTTGCAATGAGCAAGTGCGGAATCAAATTCTCTTTCAGTGAAAGGAGAATTATACGACTTCCCTTCCTGTTACAAAATTTAAAATTTTCTTTTCCTCGTTGCTCCTACACTGGTGACCAGGAGCTGCTACACTCTTGCACGATACATTTGAAAAATGGTCAGCCAGGGCATTGCTAACTTCATTTCCTTCAGTCACAAACTGACCATTCACTTTCAACACTGGTGGTGCGTTCGCAATCTAGTCAGTGATTTTCTGGTGGCTCTGTGCAAGGCTGTTAATTCTGAGGACCACCATGGGACTGGCCGTCTTTTGAATATTCCTGTGGTTTTGGGAATCGAATTGATTCCTGCTGTATGAAGAGTTCCATTCAGTAGGTCAATGGCATCATCAATACTTTCAAACTGTTCTGCTCTCCCTTCGATTTCACTTAGCTCAGAAAATTTAACCCAGTCTGCCTTATCAAGATTCCATCATGGAGATCTTTGTAAAGGTGGAACATTGTTGGTGTTTATAATGATTGGTGCATGATCACTAGCATGTCAATCATCCAATGTTCTCCAATCAAAATCAAGAAGACAGTTGAGCGCTTGCAATTGAAAGGTTGATGCATGACGTACCTGTCTGTACATGGAAGTGTGTGGGTTCTCCTGTATTAAGGAGTCCGACATCCTCGTTTTCCACAATTGATGATATAATATTGCCCCTGGTGTTTGCTAAAACATCACCCCACAATGGATGTCTACCATTCATATCTCCAAGTAAAAGAAAAAGTTGAGGGAGCTGTTGAATCACTTCTACTAAATCTTCATATAATATGTTATCATTTGGAGGCAAGTACAGCGAACATATTGTATATTTTCTCCCTATATCAATCTGTACAACCACTGCCTGCAGAGGTGTACGAATAGACAGATATTTGGGGAACATCTTGACGAACGTATATGAGACTTCCGCCATGGCTCCCTACTCCGTGATCATAAGGTGTCCTATAGCTAATATATTCACGAGGACAAGAGGTATTAGCATCAAGCTTCTCTCCTGTAGACATACAATTATGGGGGAATGCTCGTGAATTAAGAGCTCAAGTTCTTCATATTTGGCCCTTAAACCCTGACAATTCCATTGCAAAATGGAAGAAAAAAACTAAGGTTTATTTTTTGGAAGAGCTTTTAGATGAAGTCTTCCCATTACCAATTTTTGATCTAATGCTATTTCCCGGTGGTTTTATTAGAGAGGGTCTTGATAAATATGGTTTGGAGTTTGAGCTTTTATTGTCCTTTTGATCCAATTGTTGAAGGGGATGGTGGACCTCAACTTTAATTTCTGATTTATTTAAATTGTCTTCTGGTTGATCAGGAACATCAACAGACAAAACAACATATTTATCTGATGTCATAACTATAATATTTCTGATGGAAGGGGTTCTATCTCTTTTGCAATTTATAGGTGGTGAGGATCTACCAGGTTTTTGCACTCTCCTCACCACAGGTGCACCTGGTAACTTTGTTTCGGGTGGAACTTCCATCAAATCAGGCAAGGACATGGCCTGAGAGAGGTTAGTACTATTGCTGGTAATGGGGAAAGTTTGTATAGAAGTGGGCAGTGCCGCAGTTTTAATACACTGTGGCAAAGCCTTGAAGGGAATATGCTTACCTTGTCACGCAAAACTTTACTATCATTAGATGATGTATTTCTTTTCTTGGAATTACTGGCAGCACTATGTGGGTTCAATGTCTCCTGTGGTATATTTTCTCTTGATTTCAGTGCCTTTGCATAGCTGTTTGGTTTTTTCAGTAGTCTTTTGGCATGTCCTACACTGGTGTCTTCTACACTGGATTTGTTGAGGGCTGCTTCTTCAAACTTATAAATCTCGCAGCTCCTGTCAGTGGATTTATGGTTTGAATTGCAGTTCAAACAGCTGGGCTTAAGTGTACACTCTCCTGATAAGGACTGGCACAGATGCTACACATTTTTTCATTTTTACAAACTTTAGAAGGATGTCCAAATTTGAAACACTTGAAACATTGTAAGGGCTTTTGTTTGAAAGGTCAAACTTTAATTCTTTCATTTTAAATATCGATGTGGAAAGGCACATCAGCATCCTGGAAAGTAAGGAATAAACATTGACGTCCCTTGAATCTTATGCACTTTCCACACTGTTAATGGGCACATGGCTAGTATCTCTTCTATAAATTCATACAGATCATTATTGAAGACTACTCCCCTTTCGTAACTAAAATTTAGGTGGGGTTTGACATCTAACATATCCTCATCACTGCTTGTCTTAAGGTTAGACAGTATTACTGATCGCGTGTATGATTTTGCATAGATTAGGAAGCTATTTTTCCCAAAGCGAGATATATCACCTGGTGCAATGGTTCCTACCTTTTTCTGAATTAATTTGCTTTTTTTTAAAATAATTCCCATTACTCCCTTTAGGCTCGGCAACAAGTGGCTTGTTGGTTTTGGCTTTCTTTGGGGGAGCATAGTTATATCGATATCTTTCTCAAACCAGTCAGCAGGTCTATATACATCCAAACTGTTTGGTATCTTATCACATAGGGCACACATGACATTAAATTATTAATTTTGATATCATTGATGTTACATATTGCATTGAATGCTTCTTCATGATTATTCTAAGTTATCCATGAATGCCATTTTTCATTTTCAAGTTTCATTCTAATTTCTTTTATCACTCCATAGCATCTGAATGCTTTATTGAAATTTGGGTAACAAGAAGGATTGTAAGTTTCCCTTTATTACCCAATTAAATTGGTTTTAAAACATTAGTAGAGGGGTCCTTTTTTGTTCCTAGGTCGTCAACAGAATTTTCCTTAATTGAATTAGCAGAGGTCATCAACAGTGCCCGGGGAGAGTCAGCGTATCCAGGTGATGGGGGTTCGTTACTTGAAGAATCCATTAGACGAGAGAGAGAGAGAGAGAGAAAAGGGTTAGTTTGATGTACCTGCTCGAGAATATTAGGCCATCACACGTCAGAAAGGAAATTTGCACTCTCCACTATCAGCACAATGAGAGTATACTTCCCATATGGTCCACTCCATACCCTACCCAAAGGATAGCATCAAAACAGATATAGAGGCACAGGTGTAAGCTGAACCCGCCTGTTAGGACTGAGACCAAGATACTATGGAATCATCCTCCCCATATCTGTAATGACGGGCTTCCGGCCAAAAGCGGTGAGTCCTACTCCAAGCGTTGGATCCCCCTGGATTGCGAAGACCCAACACTTGAGAATAGTTCCGCCAAAAAGGTTCAAACCATCTTCGGGATGGCTGAGATCATCCAATACTCTCACATATAGCTCTGAATGCAAATACCTCCCAACCGCTACACCTTCTCCAGTTCGTCAAAGCAGGGCAGCAATAACAAATGCATAACCATCCGTGCCAGCAGCTATAATTTATATAGAAACATCCAAGCCAAAAGAAAAAGAAAAATCAATAAATACATATATACATATATAAGAGAAATTTTTCTCGTGGAGTTGGTAAAGCAACACGAAAGAAAGTTTATAAAATTAGGAGAAGGTCGAATTAATATTGAAAAAAAAAAGATGAGAGAGAAATTTAGATTCGAACTGGGGGAGCAATTTCCCCAAGTTCAAGAGCCCTCTTGCCCATCAAGTGTGCCGTGCTGAAGCTCACTGACTTCATCAAGGCATTCTCTCATTCAGAGGGCTCCTGGTTTAAGAATAAATAGCACGGCTGAAGCTCACTGACTTCTTCAAGGCATTCTCTCATTCAGAGGGCTCTTGGTTGTAGGATAAGTAGCACGGCTGAAGCTCACTGACTTCTTCAAGGCATTCTCTCATTCAGAGGGCTCTTGGTTGTAGGATAAGTAGCACGGCTGAAGCTCAGTGACTTCAAGGCATTCCCTCAATAAGAGGGCTCCTGGTTGTAGGATAAGTAGCACGGCTGAAGCTCAGTGACTTCTTCAAGGCATTCCCTCAATAAGAGGGCTCCTGGTTGTAGGATAAGTAGCACGGCTGAAGCTCAGTGACTTCTTCAAGGCATTCCCTCAATAAGAGGGCTCCTGGTTGTAGGATAAGTAGCACGGCTGAAGCTCAGTGACTTCTTCAAGGCATTCCCTCAATAAGAGGGCTCCTGGTTGTAGGATAAGTAGCACGGCTGAAGCTCAGTGACTTCTTCAAGGCATTCCCTCAATAAGAGGGCTCCTGGTTGTAGGATAAGTAGCACGGCTGAAGCTCAGTGACTTCTTCAAGGCATTCCCTCAATAAGAGGGCTCCTGGTTGTAGGATAAGTAGCACGGCTGAAGCTCAGTGACTTCAAGGCATTCCCTCAATAAGAGGGCTCCTGGTTGTAGGATAAATAGCACGGCTGAAGCTCAGTGACTACTTCAAGGCATTCCCTCAATAAGAGGGCTCCTGGTTGTAGGATAAACAGCACGGCTGAAGCTCAGTGACCTCTTCAAGGCATTCCCTCAATAAGAGGGCTCCTGGTTGTAGGATAAGTAGCACGGCTGAAGCTCAGTGACTTCTTCAAGGCATTCCCTCAATAAGAGGGCTCCTGGTTGTAGGATAAGTAGCACGGCTGAAGCTCAGTGACTTCTTCAAGGCATTCCCTCAATAAGAGGGCTCCTGGTTGTAGGATAAGTAGCACGGCTGAAGCTCAGTGACTTCTTCAAGGCATTCCCTCAATAAGAGGGCTCCTGGTTGTAGGATAAATAGCACGGCTGAAGCTCAGTGACTACTTCAAGGCATTCCCTCAATAAGAGGGCTCCTGGTTGTAGGATAAACAGCACGGCTGAAGCTCAGTGACTACTTCAAGGCATTCCCTCAATAAGAGGGCTCCTGGTTGTAGGATAAACAGCACGGCTGAAGCTCAGTGACCTCTTCAAGGCATTCCCTCAATAAGAGGGCTCCTGGTTGTAGGATAAACAGCACGGCTGAAGCTCAGTGACCTCTTCAAGGCATTCCCTCATTAAGTGGGCTCCTGGTTGTAGGATAAACAGCACGGCTGAAGCTCAGTGACCTCTTCAAGGCATTCCCTCAATGAGAGGGCTCCTGGTTGTAGGATAAACAGCACGGCTGAAGCTCAGTGACCTCTTCAAGGCATTCCCTCAATGAGAGGGCTCCTGGTTGTAGGATAAACAGCACGGCTGAAGCTCAGTGACCTCTTCAAGGCATTCCCTCAATGAGAGGGCTCCTGGTAGTAGGATAAACAGCACGGCTGAAGCTCAGTGACCTCTTCAAGGCATTCCCTCAATGAGAATGCTCCTGGTTGTAGGATAAACAGCACGGCTGAAGCTCAGTGACTTCTTCAAGGCATTCCCTCAATGAGAGGGCTCCTGGTTGTAGGATAAACAGCACGGCTGAAGCTCAGTGACTTCTTCAAGGCATTCCCTCAATGAGAGGGCTCCTGGTTGTAGGATAAATAGCACGGCTGAAGCTCAGTGACTTCTTCAAGGCATTCCCTCAATGAGAGGGCTCCTGGTTGTAGGATAAACAGCACGGCTGAAGCTCAGTGACTTCTTCAAGGCATTCCCTCAATGAGAGGGCTCCTGGTTGTAGGATAAACAGCACGGCTGAAGCTCAGTGACCTCTTCAAGGCATTCCCTCAATAAGAGGGCTCCTGGTTGTAGGATAAACAGCACGGCTGAAGCTCAGTGACCTCTTCAAGGCATTCCCTCCCGTGCTGAAGCTCAGTGACCTCTTCAAGGCATTCCCTCAATAAGAGGGCTCCTGGTTGTAAAATAAACAGCACGGCTGAAGCTCACCGACTTCTTCAAGGCATTCCCTCAATCAGAGGGCTCCTGGTTTTAGAATAAATAGCACAGCTGAAGCTCAATGACTTCATCAAGGCTTTCTCGCATTAAGAGGGCTCCTGGTTTTAGAATAAATAGCAAATGAATTCCAGGAAGTTTCAATAAAATAATGGCACATTCAAAATCAGAAGATTTTTAAAGACAAATACCCAATTTTCCTACAAATAAAATGGTAACAAATTTTGACAAGACATGCAGTATCCCCTTCCAGTAATAAGGGTGAAGACACCCAAGGGTTTGTGAACAGACCAATTATAAATGCTTCACCTTTAGACAAATCATTGATTTGGAACAATCTTTTGTAATGAGTGTGAAGTAGCATAACTTCATACTTGCCGGTCGTAAGACCACACTAGATACCCTATAACTTTTAATTGAATGAAGGCAATGAGTTTACATAGAAATTAAAAGACAACTGAACTCTAAATGCGGTGCTTAAGAAAAAAAAAAATTATCAAGCCAATGTCTATTTAAAATTTCACAGAGTGATAAGAAATTTTCTACCATACATGTTAACTGGATAAAGATGCTTAAATTCTTCCTGATGCAAATGACGTCAGCATAATCTTGAAATTCACTTCTAATCTTGATTGTCAGATCAACACTAAGACGTACTGCATTGCAGACCGTGAAGAATTACCTGTAGAAATAAATTAAATATTAAAAACATTGACCTTTTTTGTTCATTCAACATCAAATTCACTATTACTAAGCTAAGCAAAAAACCAGATTTGACTACAACATTTAAAGACATGAGAATAAATACTAAAAAAATTCTAAATATATCTACAAATGAATGAATAATTACATACATACATACACTAAGGCACTTCCCCAATTTTGGGGGGTAGCCGACATCAAACAAATTTAACAAAAAAGGGGACATCTCCTCTCTATGCTCCTCCCAGCCTGACAAGGGACTCAATCGAGTTTGGCTGGTACTGCTAGGGTGGCACAGCCCACCCTCCCATATTATGAATAATTAGTAATTAAAAATTGAAAAACAATGGCAGTTACAATTTCATTAAACTGGAAGACGAAAAAGGCCAAAATGGAAAAAAAAAAATACATTCAATGGAGCCTTTGTAGGGTGACGGCCAGATCCGTTTTCATTCATAGAAAATGGGAATATTATAAAGTGGGGTAGATTGTGGCCCTCATTCTAAAATCGAGTTCGTAGAAAACTGGAATATTCTGAACTGTGGCCGTCGTTCTAAAAACGATTTTGACGGGAGAAGCTAACTTAAAAAACCCACCTAACCTATGCTAAAAGCCGTATCCTTACCCAGGGGGGCTTCGCCCCCCCCCGGACCCCCCTTTACCTACTACGGGAGCGAGAAGATTCGTGGCCGGAGTAAGAACTCGAGCCACAAATTTTCAGGTAATTTAGGGTTTTCGGCAAAAAACATAAAAGTGTGCGTTTAAGCACATATTTAAGATCCGTAGACCATTTCCTAACGTTTTTATTCTATACAAGATAACAGTCGGAGCGATAATAAGCAAATTAGGACGCTTGGCCGTAGCGCTACAAACTACCCCATTCAATACTTGACGACTTTCAACAAAACACGTCGACAGGATTGCAATTGGATATATAGAATCTAGCCCATATGAAGTACAAAGAGGCAAGACAGCAGGGTGGGAGGAAGCAAGCTGTTATAATAGTCAAGTAGAAGGGCCTAGAGTCCGACGGCAAAAAAGACAAACTACATTAAGGCACAGGAGCTTTCAAAAGCAAGTAAAATGAAGGGACTCGATAGTTGATGCTGAAATTTATCAATAAAACTACAGTTAATCCATTTACCCCCAGGCTATTTGGACATTTCCAACCCTTAACCCCCACGGGGTTATTTTTTTCCCAGCACATTTTGCAGTATATTTTTTTTTAAATTGCTCTAACAGCCTTAATTTTTGTCATAGAGAGGTCAGGTTGGTCTCATTCTCTTGGAAAATGCCTGAATTTTCTCAAAACATTTTAAAAAATATGAAAAAAATATTTTTTTTAGCATTTTTTTGCAAGGACGTACCGGTATGTCCATGGGGGTAAAGGGATGAGTTTTGTGAAACATACCAGTACATCCTTTGGGGGTAAAAGGGTTAAGCAAATCATCTCTCTAATTCTATTATCTGTGACTATATACTGGCTGCTGGAAGATGCCCAGTACAGTATCATAAAATACTCACTAAACCACCCAATATAAATTGCTTGTTGAATGATCTCCAAGTTCTTATCTAGCCATCTACGTATTGTGCGCAGAAGGAGCAAATGGATGCCTCAAGTAGTCACTTCAAAACAATGCTGTCAACACATGCAGTACTGTACTTCAGTACTAAACAATGCTGTCAACACTTGCAGTACTGTACTTCAGTACTGTTTGTTACCTATGCACTGCAGTAAAGGTTACAGTACTATACAGTCTGAGTACCTTTAGCCACACTTTGCATTGTCCAAACCTGATGAAAATTCACATGTTCAGCAATTGGCCTTTAGTAAATCCATTAATAACCAACATGAAAACACAAAATGACAGACTAGGTTAGGTTATGAGAAAATGGGTTTGTGTGCACTGAAGGCAGAAATTTCAGAATACGACTGAATTATGACTACGTTTACACCTCCAAAAACCACTCGGTTTAACTTCCTTTCTTACAATTACGTTTTACACCATCAATTGCTGTAATTGTGTCATTATTTGTACCCGATCTAACTACTTCGAGGACATGAAAGTGCCGTAACGGCGCCCTTCACAGCCTGCACAAAGTGGCATAGTTGGACCTCATGGGCAGGAACACCTGAAAAAGAAAGAGAGAAAAGAAATTAGTTCCAGCTAGCTTAGGTTAACGGGAGAGTGAGACACGTCTACACTCTACTGAGCCAAAATAAAAAGTGATCGAGTCACCAGTGCTGGTGGGAGGAGTGGGTGAACACACCCCTGCTAACTACCGGTTTACTTAAACCCTAGTCAACTTCAGTTTCGCCTAGTTTTCAGCTCCACCGATATAACAATGCTAGGTTGAAGAGCGGAAAGTTTGTATCTTGTGTCGGGACAACTTATGTTCATATTAAAAAAATTTGCTAGAAAAACATCTACAGCTAAATACAAGTCACTGAAAATGACAAATTCATAGATAATTTGTATTTTTCCCTAACTAATACAGACCTGGAGTTATTTATGTGTATTATCTTTCAGCATAGCTGGAAGGTAGCCATTAGATTTCAACTGCGAGGTGGCAACCCTGCTTACCCACTCGAGGGTGGCTGGGGGGAACTACAGCAGCTCCAGTCGACAAAGATGATAACCTCTGGGGTAGAGGAACACGTTCCTTCGGACGTGAAGGAAGGTCTAGACTAATAGGTACGTTAGCGGACCTATTAAGATAGAGCGGAAGAGGACCAAGACGCAAAACCTCCAGTAGCTTCTCCTTTGACGGGGAACGCATCAACCCAAAGGAGGGCCACAGCAGACAAACAGCGTCGTCTGAGAGGGACTTCCCCGTGGAGGGCTCCCTCACTGCCTCTCTAGGGGAGACAATGGGAGGAGACCCCAAACGAAGTAGTCCCAGCATTGCCAGGCCGCCACTCGTACTCGACTTCTTCCCCTACGAGTATTACCCCAAACGGAGAGAAGCCCTTTTAAACTTCTTTTTCTTCTGCCTACCAAACCTCAGCTACTGGGAGGGCGAACACTCCCAGCACACACAAGGAGATTCCTTCTAATACGAGTGACTTCGGTACAAAGGACAGTGTGTGTGCAGTGTGTGTGGGGATCAGTCTCCTCCGAGGACATGAAAGTGCCGCAACGGCGCCCGTCACGCCCTGGACAAAGTGGCGTGGTTGGACCTCACAGGCAGGCTCACCTGAAACAGAAAGAGAGAAAAGAAATTAGTTCCAGTCAGTTTAGGTTAACAAGCAATGACGTAGGGATCACCATGTACCGTAGATCGTACTCTGAAATGAGAAAAAATAAATATTTCTTTAAAATAACTTTAATAAATTTAAAAACAAAATGGTGGTAGCTAGAATACAATTAGGAAATTAAATTTTTCTGGATTAAGTTCTGAAAAAGAAATGTAAAAAAAAAAATTATAAGGTTTCCTGAAAAAGATAAAAACTCTACAAGCAAAAATTACATATAAAGATGACTCTGATAATAACGACGAAGACTTTGACGAGTTCGATGACACCCAAGACTTCAAATATGATAACATCAACAACGACCTTGTTTGTAGTATGCATTTTGAAATCCATCCATAAGAGCTAGTTGTTACACCTTGAGTCAAACCACATGGTCCTATAAAACGGGAGGAATAAATGTGGTTGAGGAATGAAGTTGGTGTTTGTAAAACACTAGCATTCCACGAAGGCAAACCTTTTCCTTCCCACTAGGTGATATTGAAACATCCCACCCGGAGATATTTTTCTCCTTTTGTTCCTACTCTAACCCTCCACTAGAGTAGGAGACTCATCTTCTTGCAAGCACAGATAGTGGAGTTTGTGTGCTAAAACCACACATCTTCTGGCAGGTCACATCATAGCGGCAATTGTTGTGCTTGAATCAAGACATCTTCTAGCAGATCACATGATAGTTTGAATTTTTCTAGTCAAGACTAGGAGATTCCAGGACCTCCTAAGAATGCAGTGCATTTAAGTATACCATATCGGAACAAATGATCATTTACAAAATAAAGCTTTCATTTCTATCATTTTGTAGATAATACAGTACTCTGAAAGACAAAAAAAATAGTAAATTAACTATAACACAATTATGAAGAACATTTTCTTCCGAATAAAGTCCTCCGAATTCATACTAAAAAATACCAGCATTATAGAACAGGCTAATATATAAATCAGACTTCAACACAATATTTGGGTTAAAACTCCCTATTCTTTATTTTATAGATAGCCCTTTTCTTAAAACCTTCCAAGAGCTCTGGAACACTAATTGCAAGATTCTGCAATGTCTTCTGGGAGAGTTTATCGCAGGTACTCCTAATACCTCACGGTAGGTCTGCAACCGGTTAATCCCTTGCATGATAACCTTAGGTCAGGGTTCCATTACGTTCGTTTCTCACGTTCCTCAGGAGTCTTGTCCTTCCTGGCGAGAATTCCCAACCTAAATCCCAAGGTTAAAAAGAGTGGGAACGGGGAGTAGCTTACAGGTGTTTCCAGATGTTCCGAACGGAATAAGGTGAGTGATGGCGAAAACCTTCATAAAATATCCTTTCCAACATGCGATGATGCTGGGATCACCATGTACAGTAGATCCTATTCTGAAATGAGAAGTAACACATATTTCTTATATAAAGTTTAATAAATTAAAAAAACAAGTGGTGGTAGCTAAAACAATTAGGCAGATTAACGTTTCCGGATTAAGTTCTGAAAAAAAAAAAATTATAAGATTTCCTGAAAAAAATATAAATTCTTCATGCAAAAATTACGTATGAAGACGACTCTGATGATAACGACGAAGACTTAGACGAACTCAATGACGACGACTTTGACGAATGCAATGACAAGACTTCAATATGAAGATAACCTCAACTCTGATAACTTCAACGACGACCTTGTTTGTAGTATGCATTTTGAAATCCATCCATAAGAGCTAGTTGTTACACCTTGAGTCAAACCACATGGTCCTATAAAATGGGAGGAATAAATGTGGTTGAGGAATGAAGTTGGTGTTTGTGAAATACTAGCATTCCATGAAGGCAAACCTCTTCCTTCCCACTAGGTGATATTGAAATATCCCACCCGGAGATATTTTTCTGCTTTTGTTCCTACTCTAACCCTCCACTAGAGTAGGAGACTCATCTTCTTGCAAGCACAGATAGTGGAGTTTGTGTGCTAAAACCACACATCTTCTGGCAGGTCACATCATAGCGGCAATTGTTGTGCTTGAATCGAGACATCTTCTAGCAGATCACATTATAGTTTGAATTTTTCTAGTCAAGACTAGGAGATTCCAGGACCTCCTAAGTATGCAGTGCATTAAAGTATACCATATCGGAACAAATGATCATTTACAAAATAATGCTTTCATTTCTATCATTTTGTAGATAATACTCTGAAAGAAAAAATAGTAAATTAACTACAGTATAACACAATTATGAAGAACATTTTCTTCCGAATAAAGTCCTCCGAAATCATACTAAAAAATACCAGCATTATAGAACAGGCTAATATATAAATCAGACTTCAACACAATATTTGGGTTAAAACTCCCAACTCTTTATTTTATAGATAGCCCTTTTCTTAAAACCTTCCAAGAGCTCTGGAACACTAATTGCAAGATTCTGCAATGTCTTCTGGGAGAGTTTATCGGAGGTACTCCTAATACCTCACGGTGCGTCTGCAACTGGTTAAATCACTTGCAGGATGACCTTAGGTCGTTTCTCACGTTCCTCAGGAGTCTTGTCCTTCCTGGCGAGGATTCCCAACCTAAATCCCAAGGTTAAAAAGAGTGGGAACGGGGAGTAGCTTACAGGCGTTTCCAGATGTTCCGAATGGAATAAGTTGAGTGATGGCGAAAACCTTCATAAAATATCCTTTCCAACATGCGATGATGCTGGGATCACCATGTACAGTAGATCCTATTCTGAAATGAGAAGTAACACATATTTCTTATATAAAGTTTAATAAATTAAAAAAACAAGTGGTGGTAGCTAAAACAATTAGGAAGATTAACGTTTCTGGATTAAGTTCTGAAAAAAAAGGTAAAAAAAAAATTTATAAGATTTCCTGAAAAAGATATAAATTCATGCAAAAATTACATATGAAGACGACTCTGATAATAACGACGAAGACTTAGACGAACTCAATGACGATGACTTTGAGGAATGCAATACTAAGACTTCAATATGAAGATAACATCAACTTCGACAACTTCAACGACGACCTTGTTTGTAGTATGCATTTTGAAATCCATCCATAAGAGCTAGTTGTTACACCTTGAGTCAAACCACATGGTTATATAAAGTGGGAGGAATAAATGTGGTTGAGGAATGAAGTTGGTGTTTGTAAAACACTAGCATTCCACGAAGGCAAACCTCTTCCTTCCCACTAGGTGATATTGAAACATCCCACCCGGAGATATTTTTCTCCTTTTGTTCCTACTCTAACCCTCCACTAGAGTAGGAGACTCATCTTGTGGCATGCACAGATAGTGGAGTTTGTGTGCTAAAACCACACATCTTCTGGCAGATCACATAGCGGCAATTGTTTGCTTAAATCAGACATCATCTAGCAGATCACATGATAGCTTGAATTTTTCTAGTCAAGACTAGGAGATTCCAGGACCTCCTAAGTATGCAGTGCATTAAAGTATACCATATCAGAACAAATGATCATTTACAAAATAATGCTTTCATTTCTATCATTTTGTAGATAATACTCTGAAAGAAAAAATAGTAAATTAACTACAGTATAACACAATTATGAAGAACATTTTCTTCCGAATAAAGTCCTCCAACGAAATCATACTAGAAATACCAGCATTATAGAACAGGCTAATATATAAATCAGCCTTCAACAATATTTGGGTTAAAACTCCCTATTCTTTATTTTATAGATAGCCCTTTTCTTAAAACCTTCCAAGAGCTCTGGAACACTAATTGCAAGATTCTGCAATGTCTTCTGGGAGAGTTTATCGCAGGTACTCCTAATACCTCACGGTACGTCTGCAACTGGTTAAATCACTTGTAGGATGACCTTAGGTCGTTTCTCACGTTCCTCAGGAGTCTTGTCCTTCCTGGCGAGGATTCTCGACCTAAATCCCAAGGTTAAAAAGAGTGGGAACGGGGAGTAGCTTACAGGCGTTTCCCGATGTTCCGAATGGAATAAGTTGAGTGATGGCAAAAACCTTCATAAAATATCCTTTACAACATGCGATGATGCTGGGATCACCATGTACAGTAGATCGTAGTCTGAAATGAGAAGTAACACATATTTCTTATATAAAGTTTAATAAATTAAAAAAACAAAATGGTGGTAGCTAAAGCAATTAGGAAAATTCAATTTTTCCGGATTAAGTTCTGAAAAGAAGATGTAAAAAAAAATAAGATTTCCTGAAAAAGATATAAATTTTATATGCAAGAATTACATATGAAGACGACTCTGATGATAACGACGAAGACTTAGACGAACTCAATGACGACGACTTTGACGAATGCAATGAAAAGACTTCAATATGAAGATAACATCAACTCTGATAACTTCAACGACGACCTTGTTTGTAGTATGCATTTTGAAATCCATCCATAAGAGCTAGTTGTTACACCTTGAGTCAAACCACATGGATGTATAAAATGGGAGGAATAAATGTGGTTGAAGAATGAAGTTGGTGTTTGTAAAACACTAGCATTCCACGAAGGCAAACCTCTTCCTTCCCACTAGGTCATATCAAAATATCCCTGCCAGAGATATTTTTCTCCTTTTGTTCCTACTCTAACCCTCCACTAGAGTAGGAGACTCATCTTCTTGCAAGCACAGATAGTGGAGTTTGTGTGCTAAAACCACACATCTTCTGGCATAGCACATCATAGCGGCAATTGTGCTTAAATCAGACATCATCTAGCAGATCACATGATAAGTTTACACTTTTCTAGTCATGACTGGGAGATTCCAGGACCTCCTAAGTATGCAGTGCATTAAAGTATACCATATCGGAACAATAATGATCATTTACAAAATAATGCTTTCACTTCTATCATTTTGTAGATCATACTCTGAAAGAAAAAAAAATGGTAAATTAACTATAACACAATTATGAAGAACATTTTCTTCCGAATAAAGTCCTCCGAAATCATACTAAAAAATACCAGCATTATAGAACAGGCTAATATATAAATCAGCCTTCAACACAATATTTGGGTTAAAACTCCCTATTCTTTATTTTATAGATAGCCCTATCTTAAAACCTTTCAAAAGCTCTGGAACACTAATTGCAAGATTCTGCAATGTCTTCTGGGAGAGTTTATCGCAGGTACTCCTAATACCTCACGGTACGTCTGCAACTGTTAATCCCTTGCATGATAACCTTAGGTCAGGGTTCCATTACGTTCGTTTCTCACGTTCCTCAGGAGCCTTAGTCCTTCCTGGCGAGGATTCCCAACCTAAATCCCAAGGTTAAAAAGAGTGGGAACGGGGAGTAGCTTACAGGCGTTTCCCGATGTTCCGAACGGAATAAGGTGAGTGATGGCGAAAACCTTCATAAAATATCCTTTCCAACATGCAATGATGCTGGGATCACCATGTACAGTAGATCCTATTCTGAAATGAGAAGTAACACATATTTCTTATATAAAGTTTAATAAATTAAAAAAACAAGTGGTGGTAGCTAAAACAATTAGGAAGATTAACGTTTCCGGATTAAGTTCTGAAAAAAAAGGTAAAAAAAAATCTATAAGATTTCCTGAAAAAGATATAAATTCTTCATGCAAAAATTACATATGAAGACGACTCTGATAATAACGACGAAGACTTAGACGAACTCAATGACGATGACTTTGATGAATGCAATACTAAGACTTCAATATGAAGATAACATCAACTTCGATAACTTCAACGACGACAACTTCAACAACGACCTTGTTTGTAGTATGCATTTTGAAATCCATCCATAAGAGCTAGTTGTTACACCTTGAGTCAAACCACATGGTTCTATAAAGTGGGAGGATCAAATGTGGTCGAGGAATGAAGTTGGTGTTTGTAAAACACTAGCTTTCCACGAAGGCAAACCTCTTCCTTCCCACTAGGTTATATCGAAATATCCCTGCCAGAGATATTTTTCTCCTTTTGTTCCTATTCTAACCTCCACTAGAGTAGGAGACTCATCTTCTTGCAAGCACAGATAGTGGAGTTTGTGTGCTAAAACCACACATCTTCTGGCATATCACATCATAGCGGCAATTGCGTGCTTAAAACAGACATCTTCTAGCAGATCATATTATACAGTGCCGCTACGATTGATTTGCCGCTAGCCAATTTGGTGCGGTCGTGAGACCTACCTCTAACTAAAATAATCTGTAAAAAAAAAATGGTTATTGATAAACATATGAAATTTTAACTGAGTACTCACCAATCATCACCTAATACTTGGAAGGGCCAAACTTGTTCTTCTTACAAGCTTCGAGTCGTCTGGGCATGGAAGAAATCAAGTTTTCACAAAGCCCTGGGTCGATGCTTTCCCAGACCTCGCGTATGGCCGCCTTGAGTTTTTCAACTGTAGAGACGTCCCTGTCCTGTAATTTGCGTTTAATTAACGCCCAAAGATTTTCAATAGGTGAGAGGTCAGGGGAATTAGCTGGCCACTTATTTAAAAGCTTAATGTCACAATCAGAAAACCAATTAAGGATCAAAGGAGTTGTGTGGCAACGTGCCCCGTCCTGTTGAAAAGTGTCGCAGCCAGTCTTTTCAAAACTCGTCTCTAAAACATCGTTCAGTAATGTATAATAAATTTGTTGGTTTACCCTTACGTTCTTCTCAAACACAACCAACTCTCCAACACCACCAAAACCCACACAACCCCATACCATTACCCCCGCAGGGTACTTTTCACGCCTTTGGCAAAGCCTTTCGTCATTCGGATTGGCGAGTGGACTTCGCCACACTTTCGAGCAATAGCCAGAACTAACTAAGAACGTGGCTTCATCACTAAATAACACTCGTTTCCACTCATCTACGCCCCAATGACCATATTCCTTGACAAACTCCTTTCTTTGAACCTTATGTTTAGCAGTAATAAGGGGCTTCTTCCGCGCAACAACTTTCTTGAAACCTAGTTTTTTGCTAAGGTACTTGCGCACAGTGCTAACAGCCACGTTTCCCAAAATGTTTGGGTTTTCTTCCTTAAATTTACGTGCACTGTGAGTAGGATGAAGCTCTGCTTCACGTTTCAACACCTTAAGAGTTCGCTCAGACACTTTCATATGCCTCCCAGTGCTCTTTGAATGGACGGGTACGGTGGTACCCCCCGACGCCCTATACTTAGCGAGGATATTCCTAATGGTTCTCGGCTTTACACCAGTCTGTTCACTTATTTGTTTTGTTTTTAAACCTATTTTGTGGCACTCTATCACTCTCACAATGTTGTCGTGGGATGTATAACCCGTGGACATTATTATTATGGTCACTACAACACTCTAAACCCAGGCGCTTAGGTAAAAAATTGGGTTTAAGGCCGCACAGAAAGTTTGACAAACGTTCCTCTAAACACTTCCGTGAGAGACTAACGGGTTATTGCAGTCCACCCACGCACTCAGGGAAGAATGAGAAAGATGCCAATTAGTGATTTTTTTGCTCAGGTATTTTTTCACTGAAGTTAGACCGTTTTTACCGCTTTTCACAGCTACGCGACACTTTTCAACTGGACGGGGCACGTTGCCACACAACTCCTTTGATCCTAAATTGATTTTCTGATTGTGACATTAAGCTTTTAATTAAGTGGCCAGCTAATTCCCCTGACCACTCACCTATTGAGAACCTTTGGGCGTTTATTAAACGTCTCTACAGTTGAAAAAATCAAGGCCGCCATACGCGAAGTCTGGGAAAGGATCGACCCAGTGCTTTGTGAAAAATTTATTTCTTCCATGCCCAGACTTCTCAAAGCTTGTAAGAAGAACAAGTTTGGCCCTTCCAAGTATAGGTGATGATTGGTGAGTACTCAGTTAAAATTTCATATATTTATCAATAACCATTTTTTTTTTACAGATTATTTTAGTTAGTGGTAGGTCTCACGACCGCACCAAATTGGCTAGCGGCAAATCAATCGTAGCGGCACTGTAGTTTACACTTTTCTAGTCAAGACTAGGAGATTCCCAGGACCTCCTAAGTATGCAGTGCATTAAAGTATACCATATCGGAACAAATGATCATTTACAAAATAATGCTTTCATTTCTATCATTTTGTAGATAATACTCTGAAAGAAAAAATAGTAAATTTAGTAAATTAACTACAGTATAACACAATTATGAAGAACATTTTCTTCCGAATAAAGTCCTCCGAAATCATACTAAAAAATACCAGCATTATAGAACAGGCTAATATATAAATCAGCCTTCAACACAATATTTGGGTTAAAACTCCCTATTCTTTATTTTATAGATAGCCCTTATCTTAATTAAGAGCTTTGGAACACTAATTGCAAGATTCTGCTATGTCTTCTGGGAGAGTTTATCGCAGGTACTCCTAATACCTCACGGTACGTCTGCAACCGGTTAATCCCTTGCATAACCTTAGGTCAGGGTTCCATTACGTTCGTTTCTCACGTTCCTCAGGAGTCTTGTCCTTCAGGCCGAGAATTCCCGACCTAAATCCCAGGGTTAAAAAGAGTGGGAATGGGGGAGTAGCTTACAGGCGTTTCCAGATGTTCCGAATGGAATAAGTTGAGTGATGGCGAAAACCTTCATAAAATATCCTTTCCAACATGCAATGATGCTGGGATCACCATGTACAGTAGATCCTATTCTGAAATGAGAAGTAACACATATTTCTTATATAAAGTTTAATAAATTAAAAAAACAAGTGATGGTAGCTAAAACACAATTAAGATTCAATTTTTACGGATTAAGTTCTGAAAAAAAAAAGGTAAAAAAAAAAATTATAAGATTTCCTGAAAAAGATATAAATTCTTCATGCAAAAATTACATATGAAGACGACTCTGATAATAACGACGAAGACTTAGACGAACTCAATGACGATGACTTTGACGAATGCAATACTAAGACTTCAATATGAAGATAACATCAACTTCGATAACTTCAATGACGACAACTTCAACAACGACCTTGTTTGTAGCATGCATTTTGAAATCCATCCATAAGAGCTAGTTGTTACACCTTGAGTCAAACCACATGGTTCTATAAAACGGGAGGAATAAATGTGGTTGAGGAATGAAGTTGGTGTTTGTAAAACACTAGCATTCCACGAAGGCAAACCTCTTCCTTCCCACTAGGTGATATTGAAATATCCCACCCGGAGATATTTTTCTCCTTTTGTTCCTACTCTA
The DNA here is from genome assembly GCF_036898095.1 of Palaemon carinicauda. Classification (NCBI taxonomy): domain Eukaryota; kingdom Metazoa; phylum Arthropoda; class Malacostraca; order Decapoda; family Palaemonidae; genus Palaemon; species Palaemon carinicauda. Next base: position 30,818 of record NW_027169965.1, on the reverse strand, counting down.
ACCCTCCACTAGAGTAGGAGACTCATCTTCTTGCAAGCACAGATAGAGTTTGTGTGCTCAAATCAGACTTCTTCTGGCAGATCACATCATAGCGGCAATTGTCTGCTTGAATCATGACATCTTCTAGCAGATCACATGATAGTTTACACTTTTCTAGTCAAGACTAAGAGATTCCAGGACCTCCTAAGAATGCAGTGCAAAATATTTGGGTTAAAACTCCCTATTCTTTATTTTATAGATAGCCCTTTTCTTAAAACCTTCCAAGAGCTCTGGAACACTAATTGCAAGATTCTGCTATGTCTTCTGGGAGAGTTTATCGCAGGTACTCCTAATACCTCACGGTACGTCTGCAACTGGTTAAATCACTTGCAGGATGACCTTAGGTCGTTTCTCACGTTCCTCAGGAGTCTTAGTCCTTCCTGGCGAGGATTCTCGACCTAAATCCCAAGGTTAAAAAGAGTGGGAACGGGGAGTAGCTTACAGGCGTTTCCCGATGTTCCGAATGGAATAAGTTGAGTGATGGCAAAAACCTTCATAAAATATCCTTTCCAACATGTAATGATGCTGGGATCACCATGTACAGTAGATCGTACTCTGAAATGAGAAGTAACACATATTTCTTATATAAAGTTTAATAAATTAAAAAAAAAAGTGGTGGTAGCTAAAAAAATTAGGAAGATTCAATTTTTCCTGATTAAGTTCTGAAAAAAAAAAATTATAAGATTTCCTGAAAAAAATATAAATTCTTCATGCAAAAATTACGTATGAAGACGACTCTGATGATAACGACGAAGACTTAGACGAACTCAATGACGACGACTTTGACGAATGCAATGACAAGACTTCAATATGAAGATAACCTCAACTCTGATAACTTCAACGACGACCTTGTTTGTAGTATGCATTTTGAAATCCATCCATAAGAGCTAGTTGTTACACCTTGAGTCAAACTACATGGTCCTATAAAATGGGAGGAATAAATGTGGTTGAGGAATGAAGTTGGTGTTTGTAAAACACTAGCATTCCACGAAGGCAAACCTCTTCCTTCCCACTAGGTGATATTGAAATATCCCACCCGGAGATATTTTTCTCCTTTTGTTCCTACTCTAACCCTCCACTAGAGTAGGAGACTCATCTTCTTGCAAGCACAGATAGTGGAGTTTGTGTGCTAAAACCACACATCTTCTGGCAGATCACATCATAGCGGCAATTGTGCTTGAATCAGAAATCATCTAGCAGATCACATTATAGTTTACACTTTTTTAGTCATGACTGTGAGATTCCAGGACCTCCTAAGAATGCAGTGCAAAATATTTGGGTTAAAACTCCCTATTCTTTATTTTATAGATAGCCCTTTTCTTAAAACCTTCCAAGAGCTCTGGAACACTAAATTGCAAGATTCTGTAATGTCTTCTGGGAGAGTTTATCGCAGGTACTCCTAATACCTCACGGTACGTCTGCAACTGGTTAAATCACTTGCAGGATGACCTTAGGTCGTTTCTCACGTTCTTCAGGAGTCTTGTCCTTCCTGGGGAGGATTCCCGACCTAAATCCCAGGGTTAAAAAGAGTGGGAACGGGGAGTACCTTACAGGCGTTTCCCCGATGTTCCGAATGGAATAAGTTGAGTGATGGCGAAAACCTTCATAAAATATCCTTTCCAACATGCGATGATGCTGGGATCAGCATGTACAGTAGATCGTAGTCTGAAATGAGAAGTAACACATATTTCTTATATAAAGTTTAATAAATTAAAAAAACAAGTGATGGTAGCTAAAACACATTTAAGATTCAATTTTTCCGGATTAAGTTCTGAAAAAAAAGGTAAAAAAAAAAATTATAAGATTTCCTGAAAAAGATATAAATTCTTCATGCAAAAATTACATATGAAGACGACTCTGATGACGACGAAGACTTTGAAGAGTTCGATGACACCTAAGACTTAAAATATGATAACATCAACAACGACCTTGTTTGTAGTATGCATTTTGAAATCCATCCATAAGAGCTAGTTGTTACACCTTGAGTCAAACCACATGGTCCTATAAAACGGGAGGAATAAATGTGGTTGAGGAATGAAGTTGGTGTTTGTAAAACACTAGCATTCCACGAAGGCAAACCTCTTCCTTCCCACTAGGTGATATTGAAACATCCCACCCGGAGATATTTTTCTCCTTTTGTTCCTACTCTAACCCTCCACTAGAGTAGGAGACTCATCTTCTTGCAAGCACAGATAGTGGAGTTTGTGTGCTAAAACCACACATCTTCTGGCAGGTCACATCATAGCGGCAATTGTTGTGCTTGAATCAAGACATCTTCTAGCAGATCACATGATAGTTTGAATTTTTCTAGTCAAGACTAGGAGATTCCAGGACCTCCTAAGTATGCAGTGCATTAAAGTATACCATATCGGAACAAATGATCATTTACAAAATAATGCTTTCATTTCTATCATTTTGTAGATAATACTCTGAAAGAAAAAATAGTAAATTAACTACAGTATAACACAATTATGAAGAACATTTTCTTCCGAATAAAATCCTCCGAAATCATACTAAAAAATACCAGCATTATAGAACAGGCTAATATATAAATCAGCCTTCAACACAATATTTGGGTTAAAACTCCCTATTCTTTATTTTATAGATAGCCCTTTTCTTAAAACCCCTGGAACACTAATTGCAAGATTCTGCAATGTCTTCTGGGAGAGTTTATCGCAGGTACTCCTAATACCTCACGGTACGTCTGCAACTGGTTAAATCACTTGCAGGATGACCTTAGGTCGTTTCTCACGTTCCTCAGGAGTCTTGTCCTTCCTGGCGAGGATTCCCAACCTAAATCCCAAGGTTAAAAAGAGTGGGAACGGGGAGTAGCTTACAGGCGTTTCCCGATGTTCCGAACGGAATAAGGTGAGTGATGGCGAAAACCTTCATAAAATATCCTTTCCAACATGCGATGATGCTGGGATCACCATGTACAGTAGATCATAGTCTGAAATGAGAAGTAACACATATTTCTTATATGAAGTTTAATAAATTGAAAAAACAAGTGATGGTAGCTAAAACACATTTAAGATTCAATTTTTCCGGATTAAGTTCTGAAAAAAAAGGTAAAAAAAAAAATTATAAGATTTCCTGAAAAAGATATAAATTCTTCATGCAAAAATTACATATGAAGACGACGAAGACTTTGAAGAGTTCGATGACACCTAAGACTTCAAATATGATAACATCAACAACGACCTTGTTTGTAGTATACATTTTGAAATCCATCCATAAGAGCTAGTTGTTACACCTTGAGTCAAACCACATGGTCCTATAAAACGGGAGGAATAAATGTGGTTGAGGAATGAAGTTGGTGTTTGTAAAACACTAGCATTCCACGAAGGCAAACCTCTTCCTTCCCACTAGGTGATATTGAAACATCCCACCCGGAGATATTTTTCTCCTTTTGTTCCTACTCTAACCCTCCACTAGAGTAGGAGACTCATCTTCTTGCAAGCACAGATAGTGGAGTTTGTGTGCTAAAACCACACATCTTCTGGCAGGTCACATCATAGCGGCAATTGTTGTGCTTGAATCAAGACATCTTCTAGCAGATCACATGATAGTTTGAATTTTTCTAGTCAAGACTAGGAGATTCCAGGACCTCCTAAGTATGCAGTGCATTAAAGTATACCATATCGGAACAAATGATCATTTACAAAATAATGCTTTCATTTCTATCATTTTGTAGATAATACTCTGAAAGAAAAAATAGTAAATTAACTACAGTATAACACAATTATGAAGAACATTTTCTTCCGAATAAAGTCCTCCGAAATCATACTAAAAAATACCAGCATTATAGAACAGGCTAATATATAAATCAGCCTTCAACACAATATTTGGGTTAAAACTCCCTATTCTTTATATTATAGATAGCCCTTTTCTTAAAACCTTCCAAGAGCACTGGAACACTAATTGCAAGATTCTGCAATGTCTTCTGGGAGAGTTTATCGCAGGTACTCCTAATACCTCACGGTACGTCTGCAACTGGTTAAATCACTTGTAGGATGACCTTAGGTCGTTTCTCACGTTCCTCAGGAGTCTTGTCCTTCCTGGCGAGGATTCTCGACCTAAATCCCAAGGTTAAAAAGAGTGGGAACGGGGAGTAGCTTACAGGCGTTTCCCGATGTTCCGAACGGAATAAGTTGAGTGATGGCGAAAACCTTCATAAAATATCCTTTCCAACATGCGATGATGCTGGGATCACCATGTACAGTAGATCCTATTCTGAAATGAGAAGTAACACATATTTCTTATATAAAGTTTAATAGAACACAATTAGGAAGATTAATGTTTCCGGATTAAGTTCTGAAAAAAAAGGTAAAAAAAAAAAATTATAAGATTTCCTGAAAAAGATATAAATTCTTCATGCAAAAATTACATATGAAGACGACTCTGATAATAACGACGAAGACTTAGACGAACTCAATGACGATGACTTTGACGAATGCAATACTAAGACTTCAATATGAAGATAACATCAACTTCGATAACTTCAACGACGACAACTTCAACAACGACCTTGTTTGTAGCATGCATTTTGAAATCCATCCATAAGAGCTAATTGTTACACCTTGAGTCAAACCACATGGTCCTATAAAATGGGAGGAATAAATGTGGTTGAGGAATGATGTTGGCGTTTGTAAAACACTAGCATTCCACGAAGGCAAACCTCTTCCTTCCCACTAAGGTCATATCAAAATATCCCTGCCAGAGATATTTTTCTCCTTTTGTTCCTACTCTAACCCTCCACTAGAGTAGGAGACTCTTCTTGCAAGCACAGATAGTGGAGTTTGTGTGCTAAAACCACACATCTTCTGGCAGGTCACAAAGACAATTATGGGCGGCACCAGTATGATACCAGGGTTTTAAGGGTGGGGGTGTCATAAACGAGAGATTTACAGCAATAATAAGTCAGAAATGCTAAATAAGAACAAGATAACAAGGTTGGAAAAATATATGGATCATGTAAGTGGATGAACATAGGCTAACTATGATTATTTAACACATTTGAGATTTGTAAAAGGGTACAGAACCTAAGAAACCCACCTAACCTAACTTAGTAGTTCCCAGGTCGCAACCCCTAGCCGGGGGCAAGACCCCAAGCCCCCTTACCAGGTCACAACCCCTAGCCAGGAGCAAGCCCCCGGACCCCCTTAGCAGGTCACAAACTAAAGCGGAATGACAATTCACAAATAAATCCTTACCTTAAGTTTGGGAGGTCAAAGGCTGTGGGTCTTCTGTTGACAAAGGAAGAACTGTCACTGACCCTGTCGTAAACGTAGATGGGTGGGGGTACAGTTTGGCGGCTTGAAGCAGGGAATTAGACCTCTTGTGCTGCTGGAAAAATAAGCACACTTTAGTTTGCTAAATATTGAAAAAACCAAACTGAACATTAAAATACGTATAATAATTTTTACCTGGCAGATAAAGACATAACGAGATAAATATTGAATAAAATTTTCTTTTTGAATTCCGCCATGGAGAACGTAACTCTTGATATCCCGCCAGTGTCTCTCAAAGGTAAACAATGGACTTAGGAGTAAAAAACATACTTCACATTTAAATCGATACGTAAGTTATTATGACCCAGCCCACATTAAATATACAGAAAAAGACAACAAGCTAGCCAGCACTCGTCCATTTCTTAAAGCGAATTTCATTTTCGCTAGCAATTAAACTATATATCAACCTTGCTTTTTTTTTAGGATTGTGTTAGCCTTATTTGGTAACGTTGCCGACTGGGGTTCGAGTCCCGCTCAAACTCGTTAGTTCCTTTAGTAGCCGCAACCTCACCATCCTTGCGAACTAAGGTTGGGGGATTTGGGGGTGCCTATAGGTCCACCTACTGAGGCATCAAGCATCCCTTACCTGGCCCTCCCTGATCCTATGTACTGATCATATGTATTTATAGTCAGTCTCTAGGGCATTGCCCGGCTTGCTAGGGCAATGCCACCATCCCCTGCCTCTGCCATTCATGAGTAACAACACCTGGCTCGCCTCTGTACTGACAAGAGATGAGCATCATGCTCTGCGTGTAAGCCGAGAAGCCAAGTATTTTAGCAGACATACCTCCGATTACTCAACCACCTCTACACTACCCGATTACAGTTCATAATTCTATATTTCAACATTTCATGACACTCCTATAATTAATTCCACTTATTTACAGAAAATGGACATCTGTGCATTGCATCTTAAAAACTATTATATGAAGGAACATGTCGTCAAACTACCCCCAAAACAGCATTAAACATATGGTAAAGGATAGGTTAGGATATGTTAGGTCTGATACCCGAGACTATCGATCTTTTTGGCTGGTGAATCTCTTTGCAATAACATAAACAATCATTCATTTGAAGTAAACCAAAAAAAAAAAAAAAAAAAAAATTGCCTTGGCAAAGAAAACGGTATAAACCCATCTTCTACTCGTTAGCACTGAACTGTACTATAACAATTTCTACGTTCAACAAATTTCGGTAGAGTTGTATTGTATTACAGGGTGTGATTTCAAACAGAAAATGTATTCCTATAGTAAATAACGTGATTTAACAGAATTTGACCTTTATGTCAACCGCAAACAAACAGATCAACCAATTCGACTAACTTTAAGTTGCAAATTGGTTGCTGTTAAGGATGAAATGAAAGTGAAAACCGGTTAAATCACGTTATTTTCTAACTTTAAGTTGCGAATTGGTTGCTGTTAAGGATGAAATGAAAGTGAAAACCAGTTAAATCACGTTATTTTCTACAGGAACACCAACACACCAGACAATAGCCTACCTGTTATATTTCGACCTCCCAAACTTGGATTCATCCACTTCAACGACACTGACAGGCCAACCAATACCCGGCAAATTCTGGCAGTAATTTTCCGCGACATCCGAACAATAAGACCTCCAGTTAACCGAAGTTTGTAATGTCCAGCCAATGTTATAGGTGACAACTTCGTGCGAAAAGGCCCTTTCAAGGAAATGATTCACAAACAGCAGTATTTCCCATGCTCGAACGTGAGCCTTTTCCAAGAAAGTGCCCTTAAATGCGGTTACGGAAAAACCCCATGCACGACGCTTTTCCTTCTAAGCAACCTTGACTGATCGATTACAAGCCCACTAATTAACTTGAGATCTAAAGACACATGGCTGCTGGCAGGAAGGGCATTGAATCTCTTTAGGGATGACTCCATGGTTCTATAGGAACTCATATGCCCCTTTATTTTCTCTGAAAAAAAGAGGGAATGTATCTCCCACTCCCTCAGACAACAACCTTGGCATATGGAAAAACAGTGGGGATAGGTGTTGTAAAAGAACATACATGAACTTATGAAGAACTACTTATAAGCTGCTAATTGGTTTAAAAAAAAAAACACCTGACAGATATGTCATTATAAATGCACAGAAGGCTCCGCAATACATGGAAAAAAAAACGCATGCACAAGAAGTCCCCTTCAGTCTTTCAAAGGTAAACAATGGACCTGGAGTAAAAAACATAACTTACATTTAAATCGACCAATACGTAAGTTCTTATGACCCAGTCCACATTAAACATAAACATATAGAGAAGGACAACAAGCTACCCAGCACTCGTCCATTTCTTATAGCGAATTTCAGTTTTGCTAGCAATTCAACTATCATCTATCAACCTTGCTTTTTTTAGGATTGTGGTAGCCTATTTGCTAACGTTGCTGACTGGGGTTTGAGTCACGCTCAAACTCCTTAGTTCCTTTGGTAGCTGCAACATCACCATCCTTGCGACCTAAGGTTGGGGGATTTGGTGGCGCCTATAGGTCCACCAGTAAATACAAGATACTTTAATTTCTAGTCAAATACATGATCCATATATTTTTCCTACTCGTTATCTTGTGTTTTATGCATTTCATACTTTGATTGTTGGGGCAAACCACCCATTCATGAGTTTTTGGACCCCATTATATAGACAATTATGGGCGGCCCCAGGAAGATACTGGGGTTTTAAGGGTGGGGGAAGGTCATAAACGAGAGATTTACAGCAATAATAATGGTCACGAATGCAAAATAAGAACAAGATAACCAGTTGGAAAAATACATGGATCAAGTAAGTGGCTGAACATAGGCCAACTGTGATTATTTAACACATTTGAGATTTGTAAAAGGGTACAGAACCTAACAAACCCAACTAACCTAACTTAGTAGTTCCCAGTTGGCAACCCCTAGCTGGGGTCAAGACCCTGGACCCCCTTCCCAGGTCACAACCCCTAGCCAGGAGCAAGCCCCCGAACCCCCTTACCAGGTCACAAACTAAAGCGGAATGACAATTCACAAATAAATCCTTACCTTAAGTTTGGGAGGTCGAAGGCTGTGGGACTTCCGTTGACAAAAGAAGAACTGTCACTGACCCTGTCGTAAACGTAGATGGGTGGGGGTACAGTTTGGTGGCTTGAAGCAGGGAATTAGACCTCTTGTGCTGCTGGAAAAATAAGCACACTTTAGTTTGCTAACTATTGAAAATAAGAAACTGAACATTAAAAATACGTATAATAATTTTTACCTGGCAGATAAAGACATAACGAGATAAATATTGAATAAAATGAATCACTGTGGATTACGCTACCCGTCTTAATATAATGTTGTATGAAGGGCATAAGGGTCTCTGCATTTCTTGGTTGGTCCACCAAAGGGACCAAAAACTTTGCTCTCCCGCTTCATGCTACCAGACAAAAGCCTACCTCTGTTATATTTCGACCTCCCACACTTGAATTCATCCACTTCGACGACACTGCCAGGCCAACCAATACCCGGCAAGTTCTGGCAGTAATTTTCCGCGACTTCCGAACAATAAGACCTCCAGTTAACCAAAGTTTGTAATGTCCAGCCAAGGTTATAGGTGACATCGCCATGCGAAAAGGCCCTTTCAAGGAAATGATTCACGAACACCAGTATTTCCCATGCTTGAACGTGAGCCTTTTCCAAGAAAGTGCCCTTAAATGCGGTTACGGAAAAACCCCATGCACGACGCTTTTCCTTCTAAGCAACCTTGACTGATTGATTACAAGCCCACTGATTAACTTGAGATCTAAAGACACATGGCTGTTGGCAGGAAGGGCATTGAATGTCTGAAGGGATGACTCCATGGTTCTGTAGGAATTCATATACCCCTTCATTTTCTCTGAAAAAGAGGGAATGTATCTCCCACTCCCTCAGACAACAACCTTGGCATATGGAAAAACAGTGGGGATAGGTTTGTAAAAGAACATAAGGGAACTTATGAAGAACTACTTGTAAGCTGTTAATTGGTTTAAAAAAAAACACCTGACAGATATGTCATTGTAAATGCACAGAAGGCTCCGCAATACATGGAAAAAAAAAAGGCATGCACAGTAAGTCCCCTTCAGTTTCTCAAATGTAAACAATGGACTTAAGAGTAAAAAAACGATTATTGGGGCAAGCTACCCGTTCCTGAGTTTTTGGACCTCATTATATCAAAACAATTATGGGTGGCCCCAGTACGATACTGGGGTTTTAAGGGTGGGGGAATGTCATAAACAAGATATTTACAGCAATAATAATGGTCAGAAATGCAAAATAAGAACAACATAACCAGTTGGAAAAATATATGGATCATGTAAGTGGCTGAACATATGCAAACTATGATTATTTAACTCATTTGAGATTTGTAAAAGGGTACAGAACCTAACAAACCCACCTAACCTAACTTAGTAGTTCCCAGGTCGCAACCCCTAGCCGGGGCAAGCCCCAGACCCCCTTCCCAGGTCACAACCCCTAGCCGGGGGCAAGCCCCCGAACCCCCTTCCCAAGTCACAAACTAAAGCCAAATCACAATTCATAAATAAATCCTTACCTTAAGTTTGGGAGGTCGAAGCCTGTGGGTCTTCCGTTGATAAAATAAGAACTGTCACTGACCCTGTCATAAACGTAGATGGGTGGGGGGACAGTTTGGCGGCTTAAAAGTAGGGAATTACCTCTTGTGCTGCTGAAAAAATAAGCACACTTTAGTTTGCTAATTATTGAAAAAAAGAAACATTAAAATACGTATAATAATTTTTACCTGGCAGATAAAGACATAACGAGATAAATATTGATTAAAATTTTCTTTTTGAATTCCGCCATGGAGAACGTAACTCTTGATATCCCGCCACAGTCTCTTAAATGAAAACAATGGACAGAGTAAAAAACATACTTCACATTTAAATCGACCGATACGTAAGGTATCCCTTTTACCCCCAAAGGACGTACTGGTACGTTTCACAAAAGCCATCCCTTTACCCCCATGGACGTACCGGTACGTCCTAGCAAATAAATGCTATAAAATTTTTTTTTTTCATATTTTTGATAATTTTTTGAGATACTTCAGGCATTTTCCAAGAGAAAGAGACCAACCTGACCTCTCTATGATGAAAATTAAGGCTGTTAGAGCAATTTAAAAAAAAATATACTGCAAAATGTACTTAAAAAAAAATAACCCCTGGGGGTTAAAGGTTGGAAAGTTCCAAATAGCCTGGGGGTAAAAGGGTTATTATGACCCAGCCCACATTAAATATACAGAGAAAGACAACAAGCTAGCCAGCACTCGTCCATTTCTTATAGCGAATTTCATTTTCGCTAGCAATTAAACTATTTATCAACCTTGCTTTTATTAGGATTGTGTTAGCCTTATTTGGTAACGTTGCTGACTGGGGTTCGAGTCCCGCTCAAACTCGTTAGTTCCTTTAGTAGCTGCAACCTCACCATCCTTGCGAACTAAGGTTGGGGGATTTGGGGGTGCCTATAGGTCCACCTACTGAGGTATCAGCATCCCTTACCTGGCGCTCCCTGGTCCTATGTACTGATCATATGTATTTATAGTCAGTCTATAGGGCATTGCCCGGCTTGCTAGGGCAATGCCACCATCCCCTGCCTCTGCCATTCATGAGTAACTCAACACCTGGCTCGCCTCTGTACTGACAAGAGATGAGCATCATGCTCTGCGTGTAAGCCGAGCAGCCAAGTATTTTAGCAGACAAACCTCCAATTACTCAACCACCTCTACACTACCCGATTACAGTTCATAATTCTATCTTTTCAACATTTCATGACCCTCCTATAATTAATTCCACTTATTTACAGAAAATGGACATCTGTGCATTGCATCTTAAAAACTATTATATGAAGGAACATGTCGTCAAACTACCCTCAAAACAGCATTAAAGATATGGTAAAGGATAGGTTAGGATATGTTAGGTCTGATACCCGAGACTATCGATCTTTTTGGCTGGTGAATCTCTTTGCAATAACATAAACGATCATTCATTTGAAGTAAACCAAAAAAAAAAAAAAAAATTGCCTTGGCAAAGAAAACGTTATAAACCCATTTTCGATTCGTTAGCACTGAACTGTACTATAACAATTTCTACGTTCAACAAATTTCGGTAGAGTTGTATTGTATTACAGGGTGTGATTTCAAACAGAAAATAAGTATTCCTATAGTAAATAACGTGATTTAACAGAATTTGACCTTTATGTCAACCGCAAACAAACAGATCAACCAATTCGACTAACTTTAAGTTGCGAATTGGTTGCTGTTAAGGATGAAATGAAAGTGAAAACCAGTTAAATCACGTTATTTTCTACAGGAAAACACATATTTTCTGTTAAAATGGCTAAATATAATCACTGTTGTCATATATATATATATATATATATATATATATATATATATATATATATATATATATATATATATATATATGTGTTAAAATATTCAAATATAAGGACTTGTTCAACAGTGTCACTTCACTCACGAATGTACTGCGAACGATAACATTAGCAACGTTACCAATGATACACAGTGTTACCAACGATGCCTTGGATTGTTACGGTAATATTACTGGTTACACAATATATAAAAAATATAAAAAGTACAAAAAGGGTACAGAACCTAACAAACCAACCTAACCTAGTAGTTGACAGGTCACAAACCTCAGGTATTTACTGAGAACGGTAAAATTAGCCACGATACGAATGATACACAGCGTTACCAACGGTGCGGTGACATTACTAGAGATAGTAATGCTAAATATTTCCATACGTATTTTAAATATTTTTTCCATATAAGTTTTACACAATACATAAAAAGTTCAAAAAGGGTACAGAACCTAACAAACCCACCTAACCTAACCTAGGAGTTCCCAGGTCACAAACCTCACGTATGTACTAGGAATGTTAAAATAAGCAACGTTACCAATGATACACAGTGTTAACGTTACAAAGGCATTGCTAACGGTAGCAATGCTACGGTAATATTGTCATGTGTACTTTAATGAATTGTTCCAAATACTTTACAAAATATATAAAAAGGTACAAAAAGGGTACAGAACCTAACAAACCCATCTAACCTAACCTAGAAGTTAACAGGTCACAAAACACATATGACGACTTTAGTTGAATGACTTACGGTTATGAAGGGGACGTCGAAACTTGCGGGACACGGGAGGGTGAGACTGACGGCTTAACTTTAAATATTATCTACCATGGGGGTAGGCGACTTTTTCCCAAAAATGTACCTTTATAAGTAACAGTATAACCACAGCGACGTTTATTTTTGGTTTTAGGTATCTTGGTTTCGGTATTACAATAAAACACGTGAATGTCTTTCTTGTAAGATAGGAGCGAACGGCAATAAAACACGTGAATGTCTTTCTTGTAAGATAGGAGGGAACGGCAATAAAACACGTGAATGTCTTTCTTGTAAGATAGGAGGGAACGGCAATAAAACACGTGAATGTCTTTCTTGCAAGATAGGAGGGAACGGCAATAAAACACGTGAATGTCTTTCTTGTAAGATAGGAGGGAACGGCAATAAAACACGTGAATGTCTTTCTTGTAAGATAGGAGGGAACGGCAATAAAACACGTGAATGTCTTTCTTGTAAGATAGGAGGGAACGGCACTGTAAACGTTGAGGAATTGCATCGTATGCTTTAAGGAAATTATCAACATTGGATGAAGAATCATAGAAATCACCATGGAATTTAGCAAATGCCTTTAGGTATGGAATACTGCAGCCATTACAAGTTTCTATAACTTCCTCCATCGCAAAATACGAAAAAATAAATCTCACTTGAAATGAAGGACACCTTACTAGGACAAAGGTTTCCAGGGAATAGGATTCGGCGGAAGGGGTATGAATAGACCACTTAAAGAGCTAGAGGAAGGGGGTAGGGAAATATCAACTGACAACCCCCTTTGTGAAAACTTTGAATACGTACAGGTTCGTGATTGGTTAACGGGAAAACAACGGAGTCTAGAGGGTAAACATGAATGAATTGGATAGAGAAACTTGTATAGAGCAAGTATTTATGTGAAATCGGGGTGTGACAGAAATAACAAAAGGAATAAAACCAATATAGGAAGATAAAATGCGATGTATGATAAATAATATTGAATGGGAATTAAAATGATTGATTTTATAAGGTATAGGATCATAAAGAGTAATTCTAGGGTCAAAAGTAATATGTATACGGGGGTATTACATAAGAAATCACGTAATAGACTTGAAGAGCTGGTAGAGAGACGAAGTTACATTTCACGGTTAGGGAAGAAGAAATCCTATTGGTGGGGGAAAAGTTTCTGCGCAGGGAGGCGGGGTTTTATCGCAGAACGTAAGTGCGTGAGCGTGCTAATGTTAGCATGGAATGCTAACATTTAATCTACATCAGACATTGACAGTACTGGTTACTGTATTTTTTCATGAGGCATAACCTTTGCAACGGCGCCTCCAAAGTTTATCCAGTTATACTGTTTTGTCTTTTCCTCCAATTATTATAAATCCAAGAAGGTAATGTATAGAGAAGAAAGTATTTGTTTTACTATTATACATCGTTTCCCCAGTATGTTTTTCCCACCCAAAACCCAGAGCTCCCACTGGGGGTCCTCCATTACCGTAGGATAGATATATATATTTCTGAAACTATTAATTTGCGACGGGAACGTGTCATTTTCCAAGAGAGCGTAATTTTCTCTTTAAGAAAAAGTAGTTTTTTTTACTAGGTTACATTGCCCTGTAATACACTACAATAATACCGGATTTTGAACAAGTCATATTTAAAAATTTTAACAAAATATATATAAAAGACATTTAAACATTTCAACAGAAAATATGTTTTCCTGTAGAAAATAATGTGATTAAACCGGTTTCCACCTTCATTTCCTCCGTATTAACAGCAACCAGTTCGGATACTTAAAGTTAGTAGAATTGGTTGTTGTTGGTTTGTGATTGAAATTCGGTCAAATCCCGTTATATACTAAAGGAAGACATATTTTCTGATCGAAATGAGAATCTGTAATACAGTAAATCTTTACCGATAAATTAAGCCAGGTTAAGTCTGATACCCGAGACTATCGATTTTTTTGGCTGGTGAATCTTTACAAAAACCTTAATGATCAGCTGGGGTGAATGTAGTTCATTGGGACAGGTAAGATAAGAGTACAGCAGTCTAAGGTTACGGCCCCTAGGTCAGGTTAGGTGGAGAACCTTAGGTTAAGTAAGGTAAGGTAAGGTTAGGTGATGTTCTTGTCTGTAAAATTAGGTTTTTCACTGTCCCAACAAACTACAAAGGCTCCGAAAAATAATACAAACCCGATTTAAACTGATTAGCGCAATTATCTGTCTACTCAAATTCCGAAGTATTAAAAGGGTATAAAAGCCACTCATAGAGCACGTGACCCCATACTGCACATGGTACCATAAGACATTTCTGTACCAAATAAAATGACGAAACCTCGCAGTACAAGACACTTCCAACTTATACAAATATACAAGACTGAAATATACAGAGGCCTATGCATACCTTAGGCATAATTTCCAAATCCAAAAAATTTCGAGTTGACTCTTGGCTCGCCTGCCGGCTTACTTGACACGTGGCAGCCATATTGAATTCGTGACAACATCGGAGTTAATTATGTTTAATTGCAATGAATTACCACAATTACGTGAGAAATTTAATTACCTGTAATTAGCCGATCCTATCACGGTTACACTGACGGGAAAAGCTATATATATTGGCAGATAATGACACTGTAGAAAGATAACTTTTGACACTAGCTAGACAGGAGGAGGTGGGCGTCAGTCACAAATGACGCAAAGTAGTAGTTCCAGTAATTCTCCAGGGGGGAGTTTAAGCTTAAATCTTCTTATTATCTAATATTTACTACAGTAAATACTGAGTTTATAGCTTCATATATATATATATATATATATATATATATATATATATATATATATTGGTTAATATATTTTTAGAAGAGTTGCAGTGTATGTTTGTGTGTGTGTGTGTGTATCTATCTACCTATCGAGAGTAAAAAGAACTATCATGGTTGAAATCACTGTTCTTTAGTTAAAATAATAATCATAAAAAGTGACAATTACCATTTTCCCAAGAGCTATTTTACGCAATGCATGTTCAATGTAAACATAGCAATATAAGATATGTATAATCATATATATTTTCTTTTAAATATGGTCTAAATATTTGAGGGTTTTCCCCAATAACTATGAGGAAATATTCAAATATATGAAAATTCCTGGCAACTTCTATTTTTAGCATAATATTCATAAAAATACTATTATTATTATTATTATTATTATTATTATTATTATTATTATTATCATTACTAGCCAAGCTACAGCCCTAGTTGGAAAAGCAGGATGCTATAAGCCCAGGGGCTCCAACAAGGAAAATAGCTCAGTGAGGAAAGGAAACAAGGAAAAATAAGATAATAAAAACAGTAACATTAAAAT